>NC_057813.1:608952817-609147399 GCF_018294505.1 Triticum aestivum
CACTCGCCTAAGTGTTTGAAATCCTACCGAGTGGTGAGTCTGCCTCTCACTCGGGGGCTTAGCTGCAGTCCAGTACTCGCCTAAGTGTTTGAAATCCTACCGAGTGGTGAGTCTGCCTCTCACTTGAGGGCTTAGCTGCAGTCCAGTACTCGCCTATGTGTTTGAAATCCTACCGAGTGGTGAGGAAACCTCCCACTCGGAGGCTTAGCAGCAGTCCAGTACTCGCCTAAGTAATTGAAATCCTACCGAGTGGAGAGCGAACCTCCCACTCGGAGGCTTAGCTGCAGTCCAGTACTCGCCTAAGTGTTTGAAAATCCTACCGAGTGGAGAGCAATCCTCCCACTCGGAGGCTTAGCTGCGATCTGGTACTCGCCTAAGTATGAAATTCATTCCAACCCGCAAGGACGATGAGGTGCAGGTCGACGGCTACCTTCTACTTTGGAGCTACGGCACAAATACAATGTGCGCTCTGCAAGGACGATGAGGTGCAGGTCGACTGCTACCTTCTCCTTCGGAGTTACAACACAAATACAATGTGCGCTCTGCAAGGATGACGAGGTGCAGGTCGACTGCTACCTTCTCCTTCGTAGCTCCGCCACAAATACAATGTGCACTCCATCTCGACCCTCAAAGATGTAGGTCGACTGCAATCTGTGCTCCAACCTGCAAGAGTATGTCACAAGCACTAAAATATATTCCGAGTGAAGAGCAATGTTCGCTCGAAGGCAAATGCAAACATATTCAACGGCAAAGCCAAGTTCAGATAGCGTCCTACAGATCCAGAAGTGCTCAGGCATCAAGCCTGTTAAAGTTTATCGGTTACAAAACCACTCGGCATTCTGAGGCAAATTTAAGGCATCAAGCATAGAAGTTTTTTACTCTTCGGGTGGAGGACTGGAAGGCGCGACAAACTGGTCCAGGTCGATTCCATCTGCAATCCAAGTGGCAGTAGCAATGAAGGTCTCCATGAAAGATTGGAAGTCATGCTTCTTGGTATTGGCCACCTTGAGGGACGCCAGCTTTTCCTCTCGCGCATCCTTGCAGTGAACACGGACCAGAGATTGAGCAACATCAGCACAACACCTGGCAGAAGACTACTTCCATTCTTGCACTCGACCTGGGACTTCATTCAGTCGAGTCATCATAGACTCAAGGTCGTTCTGAAGCGTCTCCCTCGCCCAGAGTGTTGTGTCGGTTCGCGACGTCGCAACCTTCAGTCGAGCAAGATAGTCCACCACACCAGCAACACGAGACTCCAGTCGGAGCACGTTCATGGCAGTTTCATCCTTCACAGGAGAGTTGATGGGATCCAGGCCTGTCTCCACTCGACTAGTCTCTTCCTCAAAGTTTTCGCAGAATTCTGTAAACACAACCCAAAGATAAGCCAGCAGTTCTATGATAAGTCAGTGATTACAAGTCAGTCGGGCAGGAGAGATTACCCTCAAGCATGATGAATAACTTCTTAGCGAGCCCTCCCAGATAAGCCTCCAGATCGTTCTTCTTCCCCACCAGTTCACTAGCCTTGTCACTGAGAGCTATCTTGTCATTCTTCAGATGGCTGACTTCCTTGCTGGCCGCATCGAGAGCAGCTTTCAGATTGGCGTTCTCTTCTTCAAGTTTGCCGACCGAAGCCAGCTTCTCTTCCGCAAGCTTCGTTTTGTCCAAAGTCGCCTTCTGTGCCGCGGCAAGTTCCTGATCCTTCTTCTTCAGAGCCTCCTTCGTTTTATCTGCAAAATGACAATGAGTTCATAATCGAGAATGGGCAGAGGGATAAAGACAGTCGTCAAGTTCTCACAAATCATACCTTTTGCCTCGTCCTTCGCCTTCTGAAAGTTCTCCTGAACAAGCTTCAAGTCAAGGTCGAGCTGGATATGTTTCTTTTCCAACTCAGTATAACAAGCCACAAGCTCGCAAGATTTCTGCAAACAGTCAGTCGACAGACATCAAAGAGAGGTTGCTTCCGAGTGACAAAGAGAAAAACCGTAATGTTTCTAAGACTACAGTCGAATCAAAATATTCAACGGTAGTCTTGGGGACTACACCCAGTGGGTGCACTCAGCGTGCCCCCACCAATCCAAAAATTCAATCGACACACCCAGTGGGTGTACAGATACAAAGATCTTCGGAAAGAAAGTCTTTAGATAGCATATCCTAACAGAACAGGCGGTGACCAACTAACCTGGACATTGCTTTGAAGGGCTGAGCTCGCATCATAAGCCGCTTGGCTAGCTTCCCGGATCGCCTTCACCTGCTCCATCATAATCCCCGCCTGACATATAGCCTCCTTAGCAGCACCCGCTTGGTCCTCTGGGACCTAGTGTGTGGCGAAAAGGGAGGGCGGATCAGCAGTCAACGACGAAGGGCGGGCACTCGTCAGCGGCACAGCGAAGGTCAAAGAATGCCGAGTGACATCGCCACCTTCTTGAACCAGTACCTCAGGCGCTGATGCAGTCCGAGTGGCCTTGCCAGCCGGCGCCTTTCTATTCTTCCTCGCCCTTAGTGGCACCTCGTCGTCATCATCAGGGAGATCAATGACATGATGAGGAGCTGCAAGATAAATCCAAAGTCAGAAACGAAAATACAATCGACCAAAAGTGAAAATGCAAGAGAGCGTACCAGGGTTGGAGGTGGCATCGTCTTCCATTTCCTGGTCGTCGTTCTTGGCGGAGGTCTTGGAGGTAGTAGCACTGCAGATTTCAGAAATCAGTCGGTTAGTTGATGAGTCGACCAGAAGTTCGTTTGAGGTAAACAAGAAAGCACAAGTTCTGCTGTTACCCGGAGATAGTGGGAATGGCCATTCTCATCTTGGGCAAGGCCTTCGACGGCTTTGACGGCTTCGGCTGCTTTGGCGCTTTCTCAGTCGGCGTCGGAGAAGCCGCCCAAGGGCGCTTGGACGACTGCGCAACAGGCACGACTGCTTTGCCATGCTCACCCGCGGGGTCGTGGGCAAGCTTGGATCGCCTTTCCGTGCAAGGAGGATCGACTTCCAATTCCTCCCCCTCCTTGCTGGAACCGTCTTCAACCTCTTCCCCCTCCCCGTCAGATTGCCACTCCTCCTCCTCACTTTCACCTCCACTCGCCTCTCCCTCCTCAGCTTGTTCTTGCGCCCCGTTGGGCGTCGAATACATCTCAGTCGCGGCCTAGAAGACAACAAACAAGACAAAAGTCAGTCGACTGATTTTAAGTAGACAGAATGGAGAAAGCAGAATCATAGTCGGAAATGCAGAATCGGACCTTATCTACTTCGTATGATTGGGCGAGTGGGACAACCCTCCTAGCTCCTCGGGGGTTGTCTTTATTCCCTATGATGCTCGTCATCCACTGCTCCAGCGTGGCCTCGTCGATCTCCTCTGGATGGATCCGAGTGGTGTCCTCAGTGCCAGAATACAACCACATTGGATGATCTCGAGCTTGGAGCGGCTGGATGCATCGTCGGAGGAAGACCTCCAAGAGGTCCATGCCAGTCACCCCGTCACGGATGAGCTGCACGACACGCTCGACCAACACCTTCACCTGCACCTTCTCTTCCGGGGCCACCTTCAAAGAGGAAGGCTTCCTCACTCGTTCCATGGAAAAAGGAGGGAGCCCAGTCGACTGCCCTGGCGTCGGCTGGTCTTTGCAGTAGAACCAGGTCGACTGCCATCCACGGACCAAGTCAGGTAAGATCATGGTCGGAAAGGAGCTTTTTCCTCTCAACGGAACCCCAAGACCCCCACACATCTGAATCACTTGAGTTCTCTCGTCACCCGGGTTGACCTTCTTCACCGTCTGGGAGCGACAGGTGAAGATGTGCTTGAAAAGACCCCAATGAGGTCGGCAACCCAAGAAATTCTCGCATAAGGACACGAAAGCAGCAAGGTACACGATGGTGTTGGGTGTGAAGTGCTGGAGTTGCGCCCCAAAGAAATTCATAAATCCTCGAAAGAAAGGGTGAGGCGGCAAAGAAAACACACGGTCGACGTGGGTGGTCAAGAGAACACACTCACCCTCCTGAGGCTGCGGCTCTGTCTCCCTCCCCGGGAGCCGCGCCGATCCATGGGGGATCAGTCCTCCGTCGGCCAGGTCGTCAAGATCTGCTTGACTAATCATCGAGCGGGTCCAGTCACCCTGGATCCAGCCCGGCGGCAGGCTGGTCCTCGATGACGATTCGCTCCGACTGGTTCCCCTTCCCTTCGCCTTCGTTGTCGCTTTCTTCGCCCGCTCCAGGGCCGCCGTCTTCTCTTTCAACATTGTCGCTGACGAGGCATGCGCGGAGCAGCGGCGCGGAGGCGGAAGCAAATGCGGCAGAGAAGTCTTGAGGAGAGAGGGGAGAATGAGAACGCACTGTTCAAAAACCCCCGTCTGGTGCTTTATATAAGGTTGCTTCCGAGTGACTGACATGTAGGCCTGGGCGATCCTGTCAAATCCCGCAATAGTCGCATACGCAATATGTGGCGAAAAAGGTGGCGCGGAGATCGAGGCGGCCCTGCCTTATCCCATCCAATTACTGCGGCCTCGCCCCGTCCTGCGCGCTTCCCAAAATTCGAATCCCACAAAATCCGCGGGTTGCAGAACAATTCGTCAGACGAAAGATCTCCTCCACTCTGTCACTCGGAGCTCTCCAAGAGAAAACCTCACTCGACAGATACAAAGAATGGATCAAGGCGACTGAAAAAGAAGTTGGTGCCGTCACCTAAAGTTCATTGATCCAAGACAAGACATACTCATAGCACGAGAAATGGGTCAGAAGAGTTCCCAACTCCTTCCCCACTCAAACCTCGATCCATTCGGGGGCTAATGATGAAGCTATGTACCTAGGGTAGGGTCATGGACCTGTCCAAACTACCCTACCCAAGGACATCTCTAGAAGAAATCACCTGTCAATCGACTCACAAGTGTTCCACTCGACAGACTCGAAGACACTCGACCATGAAGCCAACCACTCAACCATGAAGCCATCCATTCGATAGTGAGGAGACCTAAAGTCACTCTGCACGCCAACGGTCGGTCATTAAGTAGCTTTTATGGTCATCATAGCAATTTATGTCTAGCGTTACCAGTAACGCCCAATCTTAATGTAACTTAAACCCTGCATAACTGAGGGCCGGAGGGGTCTGGCGGACTCTATATAAGCCACCCCCCTCCTCAGTGTAAAGGGTCTGCACCCCTGTAACTCATACGCATATAATCCAGTCGACCGCCTCTGGGCTCCGAGACGTAGGGCTGTTACTTCCTCCGAGAAGGGCCTGAACTCGTAAATCCCTTGCGTATACAACTACTCCATAGCTAGGATCTTTACTCTCCATACCTACCCCCCTTTCTACTGTCAGACTTAGAACCACGACAAGCGCTACTTCTAAGTTTACTACAAAAATTTAGTCCCACCTCGCTCCGTGAAGAGAGTTTCTACCACCTTAAATATGTTACTTCTCAAACTTTGACAAGCACTTGGTCTTCATTGAACTCTATGTGTAGAATTTGTGTCTGCAATATGAGTCTTCACCGGTTTCTAAACCGGTGAGGACTCATATTGACAAATCAGATTGTACACAAAAAGATCGTTGATGATCAATGTATTTTTGAAGTCTATTTTTACATGCTGACACATAGCAGTAGTGCTTTCTTTGTGAAAGGCGCTACTGCTTGGTAGTTTAGCAGTAGCGCCTTTCTCTATAGTGCGCTACTGCTAAGCCATTCCATCTCCCACCCCCCTCTCCTCTATCCAATCCACTCACACTCACACACTCACTGGATCTCCCCCTCAACCCCTCGCACCGGTCCTCCCCCATTGCCCCTCCTCCATTTGCGCCGCCGTCACATCCTCCTCCTTGCTGGACTCGATACCGGCCTCCTCCTCCCTCCTTCCTCCACTCGTCGCTGGCCGGCCCCTCCTTGCTCTGCCTTCCTCCTCTGTCCTCCCTCCACTCGCTGCCGGCCGGCCCCTCCTCGCTCCGCCTTCCTCCTCCGTCCTACTCTCTTCTCCCTCCTCGAGTCGCCCCTCCTTCTCCCTCCTCCCTGCTACATTTTGATTTAGTAGGCTAGTTCATATGCAACATTTTGATTTAGTTGATACGATTTAGTTGATTTAGTTGGCTAGTTGATTTAGTTGATTTAGAACATTTTGATTTAGTTGATTTAGTAGGCTAGTTGATTTAGTTGATTTAGTATGCACCATTTTATTGTTATTTTTTCTGTACATGGACAGGTAGGTGCTTTTGTTTTTTTGTAAAATGTTATTTTTTTTTGCAAAATGTAGGTGGTACCTTGTCATCTAATATGTTACTAGATCTTAGGATTATAATTGTCCATCAAATTGCTTCTCGCGGAAGAACCAAAAATATCACATGCTACTATTTTTCTTTCCTGTGAAGTGGATCATTAATTCTTTGCTCATATTGCTTTAGGAAAAATGGCGCCACCACCACCACTACTATGTCGACTGTGCAAGTCAAGGTGCGCCAGCAGCCTTGCAACTAGAAAGTTGTTCGGCATCTACTTTCAGCCGAGTTTTCGTCATGCGGTGGTAAGAAATTAGATGAAATGTAACAACTATTTTATTTTTAGTGTTGGCATTACTTCATTGTGTCATTTTTCTTATTTTACACACATCATCCTATGCAATGTGAGGTTGAAATTCAACAAGCTAACAGGAGACACTGTGACATTTGAGGCTCCTGGGGGCCGTACACTATGGAGGTCGAGAAAGGACGCAATATGTCCCAGATTGGAGGAGATGGATGGGCCCGTTTCCTCACCCACATGCGTCCTACTGGTGGTGAGTTGATCAGCTTCTCCTTCAGAGCAGAAAGACCCAAGCTGGCTATCATTTATCTCAACCTGGTGGAAGATGATGAAGATGACGAAGATGATGAAGATGATGAAGATGATGAAGATAATGAGGACCCACTCGATGAAGATGATGAGGACCCACTTCATGAAGCCATCGTAGCTCAAAGAATGAGGCTGAGCGAGGAGGAGGTATCCAACCTGTGGGACATAATTCCGCCATGTGCTGACTTTGTCGGGGTGCCATTTGTGACCCGCCTGACAAGTACCATTGTTGATCGACATGATATGGTATGTTATACTTAAATTCAAATTATCCGATGAAATGCTTAGTGTAGAGTCCAATGATATGGTATGTTGTGTGGAATCTAGTCGATGATATGTTTTAGTGTGGAGTTCGATCACATGCTTATTAGTGTAGAATCTAAGGAACTATTAATAGTTTAGATAATCCATATAAACTTATTTGCAAGAGTATGTGCGAGGCTATTTATTAATTGATATGTTTTTCTTATTCAGAAATTGGCAAAGAGCCTATCTGTGAGTTATCGTATTGAGCCTGATGAAGAAGGCTCAGCTGGACTACGCCTTCCTGCAAGGGGCTCCGTCACAACCTGTACTTACTGCATGGACACGAACGGTCGCACACACTTAAACTTGGTTGGGTGGAAGAAATTCCTCGATGGCAAGAATCTTCGTGTTGGACAGGCCATCCTAATTACTATCAGGAACACCAACCGCCCAGGCTTGAGGATGATGATTGTCTTTGATATCATCTAGAACTATGTGTGTGTGGCTATATCATCTAGAACTACATATGATGATCGTCGTCGATATTATATAGAACTACATATGATGATCGTCGTCGACATCATCTAGAACTACATATGATGATCGTCATGGATATCATATAGAACTACATATGATGATCGTCGTCGACATCATCTAGAACTACATATGATGATCGTCGTCGATATGACCTTGTACTGCTTGAGGATGCATGTTGACTATGCATGAAATTATTATCTAGTACTACCTCCGTTCCAAATTACTCGTCATGGTTTGAACTAAAACCATGATGAGTAATTTGGAACGAAGGGAGTACTACCTAGTACTTATAATGGTTTATGAATTTGATATCTAGTAGTACCTAGTATCTGAAAAATGCAGTTTATTGAAACCGAAAGGGAAAGGGGTACAATGGGAAAATGATGAGGATATAGCAGTAGCGAGGGACAACGAAATCTCTACAGCTAACTAATAGTAGCGCGTTCCGCAAAAGCACGGCTGATATCGTCAACAGTAGTAGGGCGGGTGCGGACCGCGCTACTACTATAAGTTAGCTGTAGCGCCTTATTAGTAGCGCGACCACTCGTGCTGCTGCTAGCCTCAAAACCCGCGCTACTACTAGGGTTTTCCCTAGTAGTGTACACTTTGCCGCGCCTTCTTAGAGGCGTATGGCGTCGACTCTACCCTCACGGTGATGACGCAGTGTATCGGGTGTACCGGGAGCGCCTAGCAGACTCAATATTCGAGTATCACGTGGTGGTTACATTGCGTTGTAGTTCGACATCTCGCTCATACACCCATTCTTCTAGGAGTGGTTTCGCTTCTACCCCTGCTCAGGCTGTTGAGTTTGCTCCATTTGAGATTCTTGTTGAGTTACGCTATAACGAGACCCAAATGCAGACTCACCCAGGCTTCTACTATTACCCATCCACTACAAAAAAAAGACACATCCGTGACATTTTGGGTCGAACGAATTTTTTTTCTATCATACATATGACACTTCTATGACGATAATTGTGAAAAAACTCGGTATCATCAAAGATGTGGTGAGCTCCTACTCCTATGACAAAAAATCATGACAGAAAATGGGCTTTTCGTCCTAGGCGGGCCGGAGACGCAGCTGCATGACATTCTTTGGGTCGTCCATGACGGAAAAAAGCCGTGGTAGAAGCGAGGGCGAGGAAAATTTCGGGGAGTTCCCGGTTACAGTGGGAGGTCGGGGGCCGAGCGATGCGCGTTTCTCTCGTACACATACACGCGTGTGTGCGAGGCGTTTGCTCGAGCTGAACCTGAGCGAGGCATTGGGCTCTAACTGAACTTGAGTGATTGCATTTCAGGATACACGTTACTGAACCCGAGTGATCGATCGATGGCTGTTAACTGAACCCGATCGAGCGATTCCTTCGCTACCGCTACTCACTGAAGCCGATCGATTGGATGAACAGTGAGCGTTGCGGGTGGGTTTGGATGAACAGTGAGCGGTGGCGTTGCCTCTGGATGAACAGGACCCCGTGGTGTGGAGGGCTGGATGAACAGTAGACGGTGGAGGGGTGCCCGTGGAGGGGTGGTTGAACAGGACCCCGTGGTGTGGAGGGCTGGATGAACAGTAGACAATGGAGGGGTGCCCGTGGAGGGGTGGTTGAACAGTAGCCGGTGAAGTAGCGTGCGGTGGAGGCTGGATGAATAGGAGCCTGTGGAGGCTGGAGGAGGTCGACGGTAGCCCGTGGAGGCTGGAGGAGCTCGATGGTGGAGATGAACAATATCCCGTGGAGTCTCGTTTTGCGGTACGCCACACCCCTCCCGATGAACAGGACCCCCGTTTTGACCGTAGCGCTCCAACACAAGTCCGTTTCGTCCGTTTTGTGGTATGCCACACCCCTCCCGATCAACAGGACCCCCGTTTCGACCATAGGAGGTCCGTTTCGTCCGTTTTGCGGTATGCCACACCCCTCCCGATCAACAGGACCCCAGTTTCGACCGTAGGAGGTCCGTTTCCTCTGTTCTGCGGTACGCCAGACCCCTCCCAATCAACAGGGCCCCCGTTTCGAACGTGGCCGGTCGAACACAAGGCTGTTTCCTCCGCTCTACAGTACGCCAGGCCTCGTTTCCATCGCCTGTTTCGTCCAAGCCCTCCCGATGAACACGACGATGCATTCCGTTCCGACCCAGCCGGTTGGCTCCCCATGAACACGACGACGATGCTGTTTCTCCGTTCCGACCCAGCCATGTACACGAGCCCTGGCCATACGTATGCACGAGTAGGCGTTCGAGACCCCGCCCATATGTACACATATGTCGCCGTATTTTCTTTCTTGCACCCTGGCCGATGTACATACGTGTACATGCTACGTGCGCGCCTCTACTACGACATGTACGCGCCTCTACTACGACACGTGTGCACCTCTACATCGACCAGTATATATGTACGTACATGTTCGCGACCAGAATTACAACGCTACGTATGCTTCGACCAGGTGGGTCCCGACTGTCAGGCACTTCCTTGCGTGCTAAGATGTAGCTGGTGGGTCCCAACAGTCAGGGGGTGAATCATTGTTTTTTTCCGGACACACTTCCTTGCGTGCGAAGATGTAGCTGGTGGGTCCCAGCAGTCAGGAGGAAACGTTTTTTCACAAAATACGGTGGCCCGTCCGGTGGGTCCCCGCTGTCAGGTGGAGGAATAATTATTTTGCGCGTAATAAGGAGGCACTTCCTTGCTGCGGCCGTGGACCCAGCTGTCAACCTCTCCACGTACAGTCCACGTCCGATGGAAGCTGTTCCTTGACCACGTTGACCACGTCATGCCGAGAGCACCAGGGCGGTGGACGAAGGCGAGGCCCAGGAAGGGACAACGCGGAGCTGGGGAAGACGCAGTAGTGGATGCCCACACGTAGAGGAGTGCGAGGGTTCACTGTTTCGCTGCAGTGTGAGGCTGTCGTCGCCGCAGAATAACAGGGGGTGTGGGTGAGTAGAGGGATGGCCTGGTCAGTGGTGGGAGTAGTAGGCGGCGGTGAGGCCTCCGCCGCATCACAGCCGGCCACGGGAGGCAGGAGCACGAGGCACGACCGGCGCTGGTTTGGGTGGCTGGAGCAAGAAGACCAGAGGTTGAAGAAGCACTACGGCCATTGGATGGACATCGTACGGTCACTGGAGCTAGAATCGTGTATATTGACTAAGTTGACAAAGCCCTCCGTCCCCGTCAACTTAGTAGGCCCACAAGTCAGCCTGCCACTGTACTGGGTCCAACTAACAGGGGGAGTATTCATTCTTTTTGTGCGTAATAAGGAGGCACTTCCTTGCGTGCGAAGATATAGCTGGTGGGTCTGAGCTGTCAGCGGCAGTAACATTTTTTTGCGAAATACAGAGGCCCTTTCGGTGGGTCCCTGATGTCAGGTGGAGGAATCATTATTTTGCGCGTAATAAGGAGGCATTTCCTTACGTGCGGCCGTGGATCCAGCTGTCGGCCTCTCCACGTACAGTCCACTTCAGACGCATGTCGGTCGTTGACCACCTTGACCAGGCCGCGCCGAGAGTGCCAGGGCGGTGGACGGCGGCGAGGCCTAGGAAGGGAATGACACGGGGGCAGGGAAGACTGGGCAGTTGTTTCCCACGCGGAGGGGAGTACGACTGTACGAGGGTTTACTGGTTTGTCTGCCGTCGCCGGAGAATAACAGCACGTGTGGGTGAGTAGAGGGATGGCTAGGCCAGCGATGGGAGTACGGTGGGGCGGTGAGGCCTGCGCAGCAGCAGAGCCGGCCGCGGGGAGGAGGGAGCAGGCAGTCCCGCCGGCGCTTGTTTGAGCGGCTAGAGCAGGAAGAGCAAAGATTGAAGAAGCACGACGGCCGTTGGATGGCCATCCAACAGTCACTGCTTGTGCGTCAACCTTTTTTTAGGAAAGCCTCAAATCTGTGGAAAATAGCATACAACCCATCTGCCATTATTTCTAATAATTTACAGCCCATTTGCTAATTCTTAAGGTTTTTTTAGCCCATATTCTTTTTGTTAGCATTACAGCCCATATTGTGGCCATCGTTAAAAAATATACGAAAATTTGCATATTTCGGTGCAGTCCGAACTGTTTTTAATCCTGAAATTTCGACTCACATTCAAAATGATTTTAAAAATAAATGTATATCAATATAAAATCCAACAAATTCTCCATGCATAAAAATTAATTTAATTTAAAATCTCAAAATGAAAAAAAAGATATTTGAAACTAATTGCCAGTTTGATGTGTTTTAAAAATGTACATCCCATTTCTCATTACTGATGGGTCATTTTCTCAGCCAGCCGAATGAAAGCTCTCCTCGTTCTGAAAGATTTGCAGCCCAACAGGCCTGACAAAGCGACTTACTTGGCAAATCACAAAAAAAACTAGGATGTGGCCGTGGACCCAGCTGTCAGCCTCTCCACGTACAGTACTCTTCCGATGGAATGTCGTTGACCACATTGACCACGTCGTGCCGAGAGCACCAAGGCGGTGGACGATGGCGAGGCCTAGGAAGGGGATGACGTGGAGCCGGGGAAGACGCGACAGTGGATGCCCACGCGAAGAGGAGTACAAGGGTTCAATGGTTCGGCTGCGGTGTGAGGATGTCGTCGGCTGCGGTATGAGGCCTCAACAGCAGCACAACCGGCCACTGGAGGAAGGAGCAGGTGGTCTCCCCGACGCTGGTTTGGGCGGCTGGTGCAAGAAGAGCAGCGATTGAAGAAGTAGTAGGACCGTTCGATTCAAATCCAACGGTTACTGTTGCTAGAATCATTTGTTGACTAAGTTGACAAGCCCTGCGTACACGTCAACTTAGTAGGCCCACAGGTCAGCCTCCCAACCGGTGTGCCCCAGATGTTAGTGGGAGGAATCAATTTTTTTCACGTAAGAAGGAGGCAGTTGATTGTGTGCGGCCAGGCCAACTGAGGGAGTAGGGTGGGCCGGGGAAGCCTGCGTGGCATCACAGCGGGCCACAAGAGGAGGGAGCAGGAAGATCAGAGATTGAAGAAGCACGTCGGCCGTTGGATGGATATCCAACAGTCACTTCTACTAGAATCGTGTGTTCACTGACAAAGCCTTGCGTAAACAAGTCAGCCTCCAAATCTGTGGCATGTACAACCCATTAGCTATTATTTTTATAATTTTTACTCATTTTCTAATTCATACGGAATTTATTGCAACCCGTTTTCCATTTTTAGAATTGCTGGCCATTTTCTGGTCAGTACCAGGGTCAAAAAATTAACTAAATATGTGGGAAATTTTGAAAATTCGCAAATTTTTGCTGGGGAACGAATATTCTTAATCCAAAAATCAGTAGCCATACTAAAACAAATTTAAAAATAAATTAGTACTATGTCATGTTAAATCCAATGAAATATGTATAAGATATCAATGAAGAACAAAAAAAAGAAACTAATATCCCATTTGCTATATTTTTTTGGAATTTTCAACCCCTTTTGATATTACTTTTAATAGACATTGACCTTACTCTTTGGCCAGGAAGGAATGCATCCATCCTCGTCTTGAAAGATTTGCAGCCCAGTAATTCGGAGAAAACTAATAGGCCTAGCTTGGGTATTCTTCACAAATAAATACTGGGCTACCTATTTTCCCATAGAACTAGTGCATGAGCATTTAGCTTTATTTATTTATTTACTTATTTATGTTTAGGGGACCATGAGCATGTACCTGGGTCGGATTCATGTGAGAGCCTCCCTTCTAGTTAATTATGGGCTTCTCTATTGGGCCTTCATCAGTGGGCTGCATGTTATCAACAAGTGGAAAATGTGTTCCGTACGAAAAATAGTATGAGCTACGTGCGGTACGGGGCACTAAAGGATCGAACCGTGAAACGACTTCCAAAACATTGTGTTTGTCGTTCTAATAACACATTTATTCAACCAACAGACGAAATATACTACTGATTGTACATTGAAAACAGCAGCAGCAGCAACCAGGGCTGGGGGTGCAACAGAAGCAGTAAGCAGGCCAGAAGAATGAAGACGCAGCTCTCTCTCTTCCAAACCAAACATCAGCCATCATTACAAAAGGGCTACCAAAAAAGAACAAGTGTATGCATCAAACTAAATAAAGATCCTACTACACAAGTGTACGCATCTAACTAACTGGCTTAGTTAGACATTACTATTTATTAAGCTGTGGAGATTGGCTGACGGCTTGAACCAGATGGGTGCCTGACGAGGGAAACTCCAGCCAGCAGGTCGAAGTCTGATACTTGTGACCCTCTCTCCTACTTTCGGCTGCAGAGCGTGGCGGCACATATCAGGGTGTTCTGCATGCAAAGACGCATGGTACGTTGTGTACACATAGTTTTGCCTGATGAACGAAACCGCGCTGCCATCATGATCCTTGCCGTCGGTTATCTCCTGGTTAATCAGATAATTCATCCGACAAATAGAGAGCGTGTACCAAGGCTACTTACCAGCCTCCAGTCAAAAATTCCTGAAGGCCCAGAGAAGCTGGGATCCTACTCAAAGACCTTGCAGTGACTATGATTGTATTCCGCGAAACAACACGTCCGGTACGTGCGAACGATCATCAATCTTTCGCTGTCGTTTGATCGATCTAGGAACCACCTGCAACTGCCATGCCGCTTTTCTTTGAAAGGTTCTGGGATTAGGAAGGGTAGGGACACCAGAGGGCCTACAACATCATATCAAGTTGGAGTCAAATAAAAAGGGCTCTTGATTTAGTCAATCTTAAGAACAGCATGTTATGAGCATGAATATTTTTCAGTAAATGTTGACAGTAATATAAGCAAGCCATCATGATATCATAGGAAAGTAACACACTGCTGTAACAGCCATTTATAGTGATGACTGGAGTAGGCCAGCAATACGTCCAGCCATAGAAGGAGTTGACAGCGTAAATGAAGCCCTTGTGTTCAATGGCATCAGAGAACCATGAAGGATGTATGATCCTGCGATGGATGTGCAGATTTATCCACTTACTGTAGTGACCTGTCAGATAGGCGAGACCGTGGTTGAAGAATGCAATTAGCCTGGAGTCTTTATAATTCGCAGATCTTGTGGGCACTTGGCAGATTACAACCTTGAGAAAATCAAACTTGGTATCATGTTGGCTACTGTAAGATTCCGAGTATTCTCGACCGCGGTGCCAAAGCAGTGCAGTGTTAATCGAAGGAAGGGGGATCAATCGCCGGGTGTAGACCTCCATGAGCATCCACCTGTCGCGACCGTCAACGAGCACCATCCAAGACGTGTTCATGTCGACCCAGTACATACTTTTAATGTAGTTGAGGCTGACGAGGATCAGATCGCAGTCAAGGGGGTTGATGCTCGCCACCCTACGATCGTTATGTTGCGTGACACGTCGCTTCTGAAGATCAGGCGACATTAGAAAGCAAGGAGCTAGCTTAAAAAGCTCCGGCCTGAGGGCTTTGAGTAAATGGTACAGCCCCGACGAGCACGCGTGAGCGGCATGGTACTGAGATTGTCCACACGCGAAACAATGAGCTTGATTACCTCTGTGGGGAGCGAATTCCATCCACTCTTTCGGCGGACGCTGCTCGTTTCTGCCATTGTTAGTGCTTGGGTTTCGGACGAGGGGGGAGGCGCCTTCGCGGGGATGGAACATTGGACAAGATTATGTGCGGACAAAGATGGAGAAGCGAATATGTGCTGCGGGAAGTGGACAGGTGATGATGACTACAACATGCCGCTTGACTTACGAGACACATACCAGCAGCGTAGGGTCATGTCGATGCCAGACAACTTGCTTGAGTGATCACAATACTGGTACTCCCTACAGTACCTACTACAGTACTATGCCCTAACTTGCTTGAGTAGAGTAGTAGAGTAGGACTCTGCTCTACTACTAGCACCGGAGGAGTAGTATATTCTAATCTAAAATTGTTACAAACATTAATGCCCGAGTGTGGAACGACTACGAACCGTGCTCAAAGACCGTGTCTGCATGGTGTTTGGACTTAGATGCAAAAAAATAGCAAGATGCCCGTGCATTGCACAGCACACCATCATCACCAACTCAGTTTTTTCTCTACTCCTACTCCTATAAAACACTCAGTTGGTGATGATGGAGGCGAGGAGGCGTGTTCAGCCGGGCGTGCAGCAGATGGCACAACACTATTCGATTTGTTATAAAAAACAAAGAAGAGTAGTAGAGATAGAGACATAGGGAGGAGCACGAGGTTGTGGGAGATAAGGATGAACGAGGCAAGGCCTTATCTGTAAATGTGGAGAGAGGTGCGGGTATCTTTTGTAAAATTGTCATAGTTGGTTTTCTATCCGTCAGATATAGATCGGATGGTCTATATTACAAGATGGCAGGCATACCATCATCACCAACTCGGTTTTCTATAAGAGTAGATATAGATAGATAGAGACTAGGGAGTACTAGTAAGGACACCATCTACTGCTTCGTGTACTACTCATGTGCTCCATTCGGCGGCTGCAACGTCCCCTACAGCCACTCCCTCCTGGGCTACATTCGGTGGGCGCTGTTGAAATTTGGGGAGCGCACTCTCGCGACTACTGGCAGCCATGACTTCACCGACGACGACTTCTTTCCCGACCTTGGCAACCTCTTCCTCAATGACATGGGCGACAACCTCAACGTCAACGGTGCTGCTCCCGTTGCACCGTATGTGTTTCTGTCCTTCCTGTTCGAAATCGTGGTAGAATTCATGTTTCTACTCTGTATCCTACTACTATGCTAGTCCACATGATTAGTTTCATCTCTATTATAGCCATCATGATTTATTTTGTGCTTATTCGGATTAAATCTCGTAGTAACTTGCTCGTATATTCAACTGGCGCAACATCACCTACAGCCACTCTCGTTTCATGGACGGCCTGGTCGATGCCTCCAAGGAACCCTTCGTCCACTGCTATGAGTGCCCGATGCCATTTTGTGGCTCGCCGGCGGACATGGTGCATCACCTCACGGATGCGTGCAGCGGTCACTGCTGGCCCTTGGCGGAGAACATCAAGTACGAGACGTGCTACCTATTCACCATGTTGGATTCGCTGGAGGATCACCGCCGCCTGCTAGTCTCGGAGGAGGACATCAGTGTCTTCCTCTTGATCGTGGGCACCGGCGAGGCCCGCGCATGCCACCGCCCCGTCTTTGTAATGTGCGTCAGGGGCGACGTCGTTGACGCTGACACTGACACGAGGCCGATGTACGGGTGCGTGGTCAGTGTTACTACCCCTCTGGGTCACGTGGGCGGCGACACCGGCCTCATCGAACGGACTTGGACTCTGGGGAGCTGGGACTATCCCGCCAATGTGGACTTGGACAACCCATGGCATCCTTTACCCGCCGACGCGGTGCACGAGGACTCCAAGGAGGTTCACCTGGACATACGCATTACCAAGTTAAATGTTGATCATTAGTCTTCGCTCAATGTAATCCGCTGTCTAAGCATGTGGAGACTTCCATGCAGGATCTTTCTCTATTGGAGTATCGCGCATGAATAAAAGTGTATCCGTTTATGGTTTAGTCTAGAATCTTCCATGTATGAACTTTTACTACAGTACTAGTGAAAGACTTACGATGAACCATTTCTTACATCTCCTCTGCCCCCTTGCAAGTCATCCTGATTTAATCCCTCCGTCTACGTGTATAAGGGCATGGTTAATATTACTTAATAGTATAGCCAACTGTTGACTATAAGAAAGTGCCATGTCATCAATAGCCAACATGTATAACAATCAATACTCAAAAACTAATTCTTAAAGATCATTTCTTGCAAAGCACAATAAGTGTTATTTCTTCACAAGTTTTGGATGCAGGTTGAATAGTTGAACGCTTTTTTTTGCAAAAGATACCTTTTTATCTATTTCACCCGGATGTTTGTGAGCTCTAGAGATGAAATAGTATCCAAAGAAACCTATCGATACCCGTTACACATGAAATGACCCCCACATCCTTTGTCAAAATAAACAACTCCCCGATCAATGCATTTCACTCTTCAGTGCAACGCACGGGCACCTTACTACTATAGATTAGTACGACCAAAAATTGAACTAACATTATATATAGTACGATAAATGCTGATGCATGTCACCTAAAATTATATCATTCAAAACTATGTTCAAATACGAATCCAACGATATAGTTTTTGTTGACATGCACAAACATTTTGTCAGTTAAATCTTCAGTCAAATTCAATGGGGGACTAATAAACCACGACCGATGTAGTACAAGTGTAGAGGGCGGCGCTACACGGGAGTCTCACCTCTCACCCCGCTCGTGGCACGGCAGTAAAGCCGTCATATCACAAAACCCAACCACTCCCAGTAATAAGTGGCCTGGTAAAATAAACGGACAAGCAACCATCACATCCCTCCGTCTTTTTTGCATTTCATCTCTCTACATTTACTTTCTCCGGTTCATCTCGCACACTCGATCCCTAGCTACTACTCCTAGGGCCAGTTCTTTTGGCGGCTTCCCCAGCTTTTCCCACAAGACTAGTCACAGTGGAGAGTAACAATAAGGCGCCTCACTCATTTATTTGGGCTTCTAAAATACTACTCCGTCCTGGTTTATTCCTCACCATTGTAATTTGTGCTAAATTTTGACCAAAGATTTAACTGATAAAATGTTACTCCCTCCGTCTAGGTGTGTAAGTCATCTTACAGAAACCAAATAATCCAAAAACACTTAGGCCTGGTGCATTAACTTCTACCTCATTTCTTGTTCTTGACATATCAACCAATAAAAGATAAAGAGTGTGCATGCTTTTAATGACTTGAGATATAAAACACAACATGCAGTGGTTAGTTCATTGCATGCAATACTATTAATTAGCAAATAAACATTAACATTTCTCGTTTTCTCCTCCTCCTTGGTCATGGTGCACAGCCTAAGATGACTTACTCACATAGACGGATGGAGTAGTGCATGTGACATGCACTAACATTTCATTAGTTACATTTATGATCAAAATTTGAAACAAATTACAATGGGGACCAATAAACCAGGACGGAGGTAGTAGTTATGGGATTGCTAATCTAGACGCCTAAAAGAACTGGCCCTTGGTACTCCTACTAGTAGTAGTACTCAAGTTGGAATTCCAATTGCACGACACAACTTGTTAGGCAAAAAAATCGATACAGGGTGTAGGAAGTGGTTTGGGAATTTGCATGCCTTACCAACCAGTGAGATACTCCGAAACAAAGTACGACAGAGAAATAACCACAGAGAAGGAAGCTAAAAGTAAACAATCAAACGAGCATTTTTGCATTGAATCGTTTCACAAGCTTGACCAGTGCTATTTTTCTACTTTTACAAAAACCGCATCGTAATGTTAAAACGTGCATTTGCACGTACATAATTAATAGTAGTACTCCCTTCGTCTAGGTGTACAAGTCTTCCCTCCTTCTTAGTCACGGTGCACAACCAAAGATGACTTATTGACCTGGACGGAGGGAGTAGCACAGTCTGCAAGCATATGTCGAGAGAGACGTGTAGTCCGATAGTATATAGTAAAGTTTGTGCTATATGCACGTACTTGCAAAATGCATATGAATACACAAGGTTTCCAAACTTTACCTTTTACATACTTAATTAAGGACGCTAAAAATTCCTAAATGTTCGGGATTTATCATTTGCGTCCCAAAACTAATGAGATCGCCTTACGAAACAAAAATTATACTCCTCCTAAAAGCCACGGCGCTCGTAGGAGCACTTGCGGCGCGCCACAAGTGCCCTGGTGTGCGGCCGTTTCCCAGCGCGCCGACACAACGCCTCTTCCTTAGCCTCGCTGTCGGTGTCAAAACCGGCGGATCTCGGGTAGGGGGTCCCGAACTGTGCGTCTAGGCGGATGGTAACAGGAGACAAGGGACACGATGTTTTACCCAGGTTCGGGCCCTCTTGATGGAGGTAAAACCCTACGTCCTGCTTGATTGATATTGATATTGTGGATGTTTACAAGAGTGGATCTACCACGAGATCAAGGAGGCTAAACCCTAGAAGCTAGCCTATGGTATGATTGTAAGGGTTGTTGTTGTTCGGTCCTACGGACTAGAGCCATCCGGTTTATATAGACACCGGAGAGGGCTAGGGTTACATAGAGTCGGTTACAATAGTAGGAGATCTACGTATCCGTATCGCCAAGCTTGCCTTCCACGCCAAGGAAAGTCCCATCCGGACATGTGACGAAGTCTTCAATCTTTTATCTTCATAGTCTTGGAGTCCGGTCGATGATGATGATAGTCCGGCCGATGATAGTTCGGCCGATGATGGTAGTCCGGCTATCCGGACACCCCCTAATCCAGGACTCCCTCACTCGCAACTCGCGAGGTGCTGATTGGCGGCTTGCCGGTGGGCGAGCGCGATCTCACCGGTGTGGTGATCCGGCGCCAACAGGTACTCCTCCTCGCTGGAAGCGTGCACCCGGTCCACATACCGCCAAGCGTAGATGAGGCGCTTGGGCCCGACTGGACTCAGGGCGTCGGCACGGGCGTCCTCTGCCACCCTCACGGCCCTCGCACGAGCCTTCTGCCAAAGAGCCAATTGCCTGACTCTCTCGGACGCGACATAGGCCTCCCAGGCAGCTTGTTCCGCAGTGCGCTTCTCTTCCTCGGCCTTCTTCTCCGCCTCTATTTTGGCGCGCTCTGCTGGAGGCATAGCCTCCCACAAGGCGACATCCGTTTCTTTCCAAAGCTCCTCAAGGCTGGGGGGGGCTCGACGGGTGGCGCGGTGTTCTCCTTGTAGCGGGGAGCTGACGCGTCCTCCAACGCACGTGCTGGCAAGATTAGGAGCGCCGACGCGTCCACCTCGACGCGTCGCGGCGAGGAGCGGAACACCGACGTGTCCTCCTCGACTAGTGGCAGCAAGGAATGGAACGGCGACGCGTCGCGTCACGGCGAGGAGCGGAACACCGACGCGTCCTCCTTGACTAGTGGAGGCGAGGAACAGAACAGCGACGCGTCGCGTAGCGGTGAGGAGCGGAACACCAACGCATCCTCCTCGACTAGTGGCGGCGAGGAACGGAACGGCGACACATGACCGTCCGCGCGGTGCAGCGAGGGGCTCGTAGGGCTTGGGAGGGGCGATGCCATGGTGGTCGGCGTGAGAGGGAGGGGGAGGAGATAGCGATGAACGTGAATGTGAGGGGGAGGAGATAGCAATGTCGTGGGAGGTGCAATATTTATAGCGAGCAATGGCACACCTACGTAAGATATGGACTGAGCTGCACTGACTTAACTGCAGGTCCAGTTGTGTCACTGACATGTGGGCCAGTCCCCTGTTTGGCCCATATGTCAGTGACCCAATGCACCTGAAGTTAAGTAAAAGCTACATGGGCATATTTTTGGAGTAAATTACGAGGGAGCGAAGGGGTGGAAATATTGCTGGTCACAACGGATTGGATGAGCGTGGGGGGAGGAGAGTCATGCATGCAGATTTTTTCACACGGGGTGGAGTGGTGGGACCGCTGGAGGGAGAAGGAGAGTTTGGTAGGCATATTGTTTCCACACATGGAGAGGAAAAGATTTGGAGACGAACGGGCTTCCTGTAGGTATGGGGAACGGTGCATAATAAGTCATCTTGCATGTCGGGCTAGGTATAGTCTCTAGTCATTAAAAACATACATGCCCCACACATGTTCATATTTCAAGGTGCACTAAATTATTGCATGCGATGATTAAGGCTGGCCATAATGGTGGTATCTTAGCTGGTATCATGCACACGGGAATAACAAACATGCTGATGTGGCAAATAATTAAAGAAGAGAGGGGGGGTTATAGTAACTAGTGTTCATGCACGCATTGGTAAACACATTTTTTTGTGAAGAACGACAACATTAGTTGAGTACTTTTGTAGACTTCAAAAACTATTCCACTGCCTCTACTATCTTGTTAAGAGTAGGTGAACTTTTTGAATCGAGCCCTTTAAACTAGAAGGGAGGTAGTGGTACTCTAATAGCTAACCTTGTTGTGATGACAAGATAGGAGATGGCACGCACCTGGACGGAGGAACTAGTCTGCATTGTGCATTTAAGTTTTGTCTGAAGTCAATGTACCTCTACTTTCACCAGACTTATAGAAAAATGTACTATGCGCTTTTGTGGTAGCGTCTCTTGTATCGGAGGACTATGACAGGTCTGCTATGCGTGACCTGAAGATGAAAGCGTTGAGCATCTCGAAGTTGATCAACAATCTTCAATTGTCAAAGATTAGTCGTTCGGCCAATAAGGTGGCACACTTAATCGCTAAGTATAGCTTTGACAATAGATTAGATGGTATTCTTGTAAATAACATACCGCCCTGTGTGGTGAATATTGTATCGAATGAGTGGACTGGTGTGGCTCGTTAATTAATATAAGGTGGTGTTCAAAAAAAGTATAAATTTGGTCAAACACTTTGCAAACGGTTGACAGGAGTAAAAAGGACCAGAGGGAGTATCATGCATGCGGAGTAGGCAAAAAAAATTGCTCATTTATAGCCGATTGAAGTCTCAAAGGGCACAACCGCGCGAGGGAGGCAAAGGTCGTGGGAGGCGCGACGGTTAACGTAATTAAGTGAAGTTACATCCACGCGCCAGCATGGCGTGCGAACAGGCAGAAGCTATACAGTCAGGCCTACGATATGGGTCTAGTAGATATGACATCTAGTGGGTCCCGCATAGTTCTCGAGAACTCTTTGGGGGCTTGCAGCCGTTTATCCATCGGGCAAGCCAGCAACCCCACGCTGTTCACACGCCCTACTTGTCCCCGTCTTCTACCTCACAACAGTTCGCTCCCAGTCGTCCTGTCCTTTCACATTAGTTCGCTCCCAGTTTTTGTGGGGTACAACAGTTCAACTTCTCCTAACCCTCCTCCAAAATCCATGGCCTCCCAAATCTCCATGGTCGCCGGTGAGTACTAGGTTAGAGCCATCACCGGCGATCAGTTCATCGTCATCTACACACATGGATCCGTGATGGTGAAAGCATGGCTTGCTCGCTTCATACGCATGTTCAACAGTTCAATGGATGAGTGGGTCGTTGGGCTAGATGTTGAGTACACCACAGTCCTGGGACGAGAGAAGGATCTAAAGGACGAAGAGAGGAAGGAAGCCCACCAGGATCCAAGTTTGCGTAAATAACGTTTGCTTGGTCTACCACATATGCCATGCCGATGTTGAGTGCCAGGATTTTAAGAACTTCCTCAAAGACAAAAGAGTGAAATTCGTTACTGTAGGCTTTAAGAATGACAGGGATGTCCTGCGTCGGATAGGTCTTGTTGTAGGCCAGCCCTTCGATCTCCAGAAGGCAAGCCTCGTGTCCTCCTCTCAACCTTCAATGCTGACCCTGGCAGAAGCCATGATTGATCCTTCGTACGCTAAACTGAAGAAACCTAGTCACGAGTTTCATCATGCATGGGAGTCGAAGACATTAGATGAATATCACATCCTGTACGCAGCAATTGATGCCTACCTTTGTTTAAATATCTACAAGGTTTGGATGAAGAGGCAGAGCCCAGTGTCCGGTTCAAGCAAAGAAGCGTCGGCGAAGAGGAAGAGGAAGAGGGACAAGGACGAAGTCGAGGACGTGGACTCGGACTCTGAGTAGGTGGCAGTGCCGTCGCTCATGCTGGTTCTACTAAAGTGTCAAGCGGACTAGTTGCTTAGTTTATTTTCAAGGTATGTTGTGTCGAGGCCCCAACAGAACTATGTTTATGTTCTTTCTCGTTATTTGAACTCTTTAGTACGTACAGTAGTACTAGTACTATGTCTTACTACTGTTCTTCTTGCAGTTGGTACTACTGCTCGTATCTTCGTGTTCCTACTGTACTTAATACATTCGTACTAGTAGTATAATTTGGGTCAGTCGATTTGTGAAAGAAGTTCGACAGAGCAAAGGAAGAAGACGGCAGAATAGGTGGAAGAAGCCCTTCTAGCCATCCATGTTGCATCAAACGGCTCACATGAGTCGACTGACCCAAATTGCTCCTTCAGATTGCAGGATCCACGTGGCATTCAAGGTCTCGAAGGTAGATTCCGCGTCCCCACCCGGTTTGCAGGCTCGATGCGCGCGCGACCGTCTTCCGCCGCGACAACCACCATGCGCGCCTCCTCCGCGCGGGCGGAGACGACAATGACATGCTAGTTCCTCCTCGCCGGCATGCTGGAGCACGCGCTCGTCCTCCTCTTTGTACGTTGCGTTCATAGACGCGGCTCCACCAGCTCCTCGCGTGCTTGGCAGCGCGGTGGCATGACGAGGAGGGACTGCAGACGACGTGAGCGGGAGAGCCTTCGGCTTCATGGCACAGGGATGGCAGTGACACGGCGCTGATGGGCGAGAAATTGTTGGCCGGAGCAGGCGGGCGCCGGCATGCGCAACGGCGGCGGCATATTGATGAGTGCGCGCGTGGGAGCTTACTTTAGTTTTATATAAGGTTGGTCAAACTTAAAGGAAAACCGTACTAGTACACGTAAACATTAGACTTAGGCAGCGCTTTTATTAGTTTTTTTTGAAGTTAGTACCACAGCCATGATACGGAATCCTGTGCAAGTGCGTGAAGCGCGACCGCGCAGTCGATCGAACGGTGCATCACCGTGTCGCGCTCGAAGGACATCCACCGAACCTTTTTGTGTGTGTGAAAACAATCATCGAATATTACTCAACTTTTTTTCCTGGGAAAGTTCTTGACGCTGCAATATTTCCATATATTTGAATTTAGCTCCAGTTCGTGTTTATTTGGATTTGGACGTTTTAGGTGCGCCCTAATTTTTTTTAATACTTATTTTGTGTGTGTGACTGAGAGAGAACGTGTGTATGTGTCCATATGTGTGTTGTGGCGGAAGGGCAATGTGGAGATGGTGTGCGTGTGATACAGACATAGAGAGGTGTGAATGTGCAAATGATCATGCATGAGTGAGACATAGATAGATGTCGATACGTTGTGTATACATGAGAGAACGGTCTTCTAGTTTACTTGTGTGTGTGTGTGTGTGTGAGAGAGAGAGAGAGAGAAAGAGAGACAGAGAGAGACAGAGAGAGAGGAGCATCCGTAACACAACAACCATCTCTCTCGATTCATCCGTCCCTCGCACGATCGCATGCAACACATGCATCGACGCGCACATTTTGACACCCTCACCCGGCCCCTGCCCACCTCAAGGCCCGCACAATCTCTTCGTGAATACCCATTTCTCTCCTTAGGTTTGTTTTCTCTCAATATGTGACACACACACACATAGCACAACACACACACACACACTCCCCCGAGCACACAATTCATCCCCATCCAAGGTTATACGGCAACCACTCTCGCTTGTGCTTCTTTGCACCCCAACATGCACAACACCTCAATCTTCAAAGAGGGCATCGAGCAGATCGAAGACGGTGACCAAACCGCGCTAGAGATTGCGGGGTCATTTGGAAGCAAGGTGATGTGACAACGGCTGACTGACTCCTCCCCCCACCCTCTCTCTCTCTTGCACAAAATTACCAATCCCTCTCTCCCCCGCACAAAATTGTCAATCCCTCAACCCACGAGATCCTTCCCCTCTCGTCCATGTTTTTCTAGCTCTCTCATCAAACATGTTGTCTCTTCTCCTTCCACGTATACAGAATCCGGATGCACACGCATCTCAGGTATATTACATGTCTCCATCTTTCTCAGAGACCTAACTTCTTCCTCTCTCTCTCTCTCTGTGTCTCATTAGGTTTGTCTCCTACTCTCTCGTCCACATACATACAATCTTTCCCGCCCTATCTGCTCCATCTTCAAAAACTCTCTCTTCACCTTTCATTCACACATTGGGATATGTCAAAATGTTGCTTCTATAATGGCTGATGTAGAGTTATGGTTGTTTTTGTTGCATCCTACAAAGTAATAACTATGAAATGCATTTAGATTCTCATTTGACTAGGATTATGTGAGTTTGAGCATGTTGTGAAGTACTATAGACCTTGTATACATATTGGGATTCAACAATGATTGTAACTATTGAATTGTATAGACCATTACATTCGAAGTCAATAGCCTAATATATTTATTTCACAATTTCAACAAAGGATTAGTTCACTACAAACTAAGAAAACAAATGTGTACTCCCTCCATTTTTATTTAAGTTCGCGTATTAGCATTGGTCAAAGTCAAGTTTTGTAAACTCTCAGAAAGCTTATAACAAAAAATATTAACATATACAATAACAAATAAATACGATTAGATTCATTATTGAATGTACTTTCACATCATACATATTTGTTATGGTAAATGTTCATATTTTTCTATAAACTTGGTCAAACTTTAGGAAGTTTGACTTTGGTCAAACCTAATATGCAGAGTTTACTACTACTACTCACTAGTTGCTTAGCCGAATCACTCAACACGCCACACGGGGAGTCCAGTGTCACAAAATTTTGAGGTCGGCGGGAAAATCTCCCGCGACTCTAATTCGAGCAGTGGGAAGTTACCATCATAGCCTTCGGAACAGGCCTACGGATGATGCTTGGTAGGGGGCTGTTTTCTTAACTTCAAGTTCACCCTACCCAGCCAACCCCACCCCGGCACCCAGAGTAGTACACCTGAATACTCCCCATTTTCTATCCCCACCGCAAAATAGACTTCTCCATGGCACCGCAGCCTTTGTGCTCCTCCCCTTTACATCGACGCACTCGTCCACCGCAGCGCATCTGCCTCATCGACGACCTCGTACGCCGCAATGGAGACGGTCCACCGTCGTCGTCGTACATGGAGCCTCTTACCCGGCATCATCTTCCACGGTCTCGGATCTGCTTCCCGGAAGCCGACGCCAAGCGCAGAAGTACCACCGTCGTGGACAATGAACTGACTCCCGTTGCCGACCATGACTCACAGAGGCCGCCACGACCATCGTTCTCCTCCTCGATTGGTAATGTGTGTATTGAATCACTTAGCAGTACATGTGCAGTTCCAATTTTGTTCATGCCTACCCTTCAAATTTCCTGGGTGCTATTGTTCTCGTAAAAGTAATTGGTTATAGCCTCCATTGTCCAACAGAATATCAGCTTGTAATTGTGCGTCGCTCCTGTATCGCGCTGTGCTTGGGTAGGTTTTTCATCTGCAACCAGTAGTGTGGCAAATGATGGAAACGTTTTTAGAACTAGCAAGATGCCCATGCGTTGCACGCATCAAGATGCATTTGTATGAGTAGTTTATCTTGTGGGAGAAAAGGATGAACGAGGGAAGGCCTTATTTGCAAATCTGGAGAGGGGTATGGGTATATTTTTGCAAAATTACCATTTGTTTCCTTCCTATCTATCAGATATAAATCGGACGACCTATATTGCAAGAAAAAAAAGTATAGAGAAAAAAAGTAGACAGTAAAGGAAGTAGAGATAAATATTAAATATTAAGTATAAAATAAATATAACAGTAGAGAAGAGAGTAGAGATAGCAGAGACGTCGGGAAAGGATCGCGCGCGCGGGAAAAAGCAGCCGGGCGTGCGCTAGTTTTGGCGCGTGGCGTCCGACGCGCTTTATAAAATCCAACGCCCTCCCACCGCTCTGTGCCTTGCCACCACTCTCTCCCCGCTCTGTGCCTCGCCACCGCTCTCCCCCGCTCTTTTTCGCCTCGCCGCCGCCATGCCACCATGCCGCCGCGTCGCCGGGAAACTTGGGGATACCGCGGCGTCCGCGCGCACCCCTCCGGCGGCTTCTCCGCCGAGATCCAGTTCCGCGGGATGCGCCTCGGCCTCGGCAATTTCGACACCGCCAACGAGGTTGCCCGCGCGTACGACGTGGCGGCATGGCGCCTCCGGTGGCCTCATAGAACATTGAACTTCCCCAATGTGCCGACGCGGGAGCGGGCGCAGGAGCTCGCGCCTCTGCCGCGGCTTAGCACCGACGAGGATCGTCATGACAACCGGAGGCGGGAGCACCGTCTCGGCATCACCGAGATGGATGAGGAAGCCATGGCGTTGTGGTGCCAACACTTCCCGCAGGACATCATCAACGAGCGCGAGTTCTACGCACAAAGGAGGGCGGAGAGGGATAATAGGAGGGCGGAGCGAGCCGCCTATCGCGAGGACAAGCGTAGGCGAAAAGCGGACGCTCAATTCAACATGAGGCTAGGAGCAGCGTTACCCCGGGAATCCGATGATGATCGGTATATTCACGCCTACAGTCAGACGTCTGAGGATGACATCACCGAGGAGGAGTTGGACGACGAGGAGTAGTTGAATTATCTTTTTTTATCTACCTATGCTGAGAACTATCCTCTACTCTCTAGTATCTACTTCTCGATCTCAGCATTGTAAACGCTTTTTTAAAGCTCCGCGAGTGCTTTAACATGGCAGACGAGTGCTTTAATGTTGCCCACAAGATGCGTGAGTATTACTAGTAGTATATTTTTCTTGCCATGTTGAGATTTTAAAACCATGAGTGCGAACATGCAGAGGAGCAATGAAGACCAAACACGGGATATTCGGGACATCTTCAAGGAGCGTGGCAAGTTAAAGAGGAGCTGCACCGAACCTGTAAAACGAGCTTTGGTAAGTAACACCCTTTCAATTACTTTTGTTTAGCATCATGTTCTTCGATGTGTATATGTTGTAGTTTCTGTTTCTCTTAAGCGTGGTGTTCTTCCATGTGTAATAAGAAGAGTCTTAATCGTCCTAATGCTTTCATTTTTAGCTTGATGTAGGAAGTGGGTGTTCTCACCTTGTAGTCTGTTTTTATACTTCTTTTCCTTTTGAATTCACTTCTCTGAGTTCTGTTTATCTGGCTTCTACTAAATGGATCTAGGTTGCTCTGAGTATTGATCTAAAAAAGAAGTAACTTCATGTCAAGATGCAGTTCCTGCAAGGAGGGAAGTATGGTCAACCTCGAGATCATGTTTCCAAAATGACGATGGATTACACACAAGGTGCCAGTTCCCTAATGATGTTGGATTAGACACAAGGTGCAAATTCCCAGATGATGCTGGATTACACACAAGACAGGTGGAGTCGTTAGCTGTTCGTGTCCTCGTGGCATTAGTAAAGGCTGAAAGAAAGCATGCAGCAACCCTTGAGAATGTAGCTGAGTTCCCAAAGAAGCGAAAAGAGCAATCAGATGCTCTCTCCACCCAAGCCAAAGAAGAGATGGAAGAAGCCAGAAATAAGCTAGCAGAGGCAGAGCAGGCTAGGCATCTCCTGCTATCTAAAATTGTTGTCAATACAAAATTTCCTTCATAATAGCTAGGTTCAAATGTTTATCCAGTCAGCATGCCTATTGTGATGTCTGTGCATCTACTGATGTGGCACAAAATGTTTTTTTGGGTCATGTAATAACAACAATTACTTTCCAAACAATAACAGATGAAGCATTGGACATGGTATAGTTCACGCGCAAGCCCGACATTCCAAGTTCAACTTCCACATCAAACTCATGTTCACAAATATCTGCACATTCATACATAATGTCCACAAACATGATTCACTTCAAAGCCAAAAAAATGTGAGGAGAGTTATAAATAAAGAAAAACCTCTACTAGTTCCTACTACCAGTGCGAGCACAATAAGTCAAGACCATGCGTAAATTAATTATATTTTAGTCATTTTTTGTGTTCTAAAATTCATGCTGGCTCGCGGAAGGACGTGTTGCCGGCACACGCGCGGATTCAATGAAGGCAGGCGGGGCAGTCTTAAGCTGGTTGCACGCGGCGAGGAGACGTGCTCAGCCGGGCCTGCAGCGAGTGCGGCCCTCTTGGCCGGCGCGCCGGTTCAATGCCTGTGCTATGAGAGGCCACGTCCGTGTCAGAGCAATCACTCCCTCCAGTCCTTTTTTGTTTGGGTATAACAAAATCTCGTTTTCCATTCACATTTTACAAGTAAAATTTGTGGACAAACTTTGACCCGAAGTACGATGGGGACTAGTAAACCAGAATGGAGGTAGTAGTTTTTTTTAATCAAAGAAGGGTTTCCCCTTCCGATTTTCATTACTGAAAACCAGCATCTAAATCTAAACCATAGTATTTGCCCTAGAACTACCAGGTTCAACATCTCGCAAGATAAACCCATACAACCATACACCAAGGAGGTACGTAGTACTATGAATTCCATTTTCGCTCCATACCAATCGTTCTAAAAACTACTTACTACTTATAACGTGCCATTGAAAATCGGAACTCTTAACCCCGCTAAAAAAACGATATTTTAAACATGGCTACTCGATCTGTGGCAACTGGCGAGCCACCGCGCTCCAAGTCATTCACTTGTGGTCCCGACCATCAACTCCTACGGATCAAATTATCACGCGAGCTGACTATTCCTACAAAGGTGCTCCACCACGTACCCGATACCCGCGAATGCAGCAATCGTGCACCTAGGGTTTTAGGATTTATTTGTTAACGTCGCCTTTACGTAACACTCACGTGTGCGAGACAGCGAGAGGCCGACTGCGTGCGTGCGCCTCTTCTCTTTGTATATGTACTCCACCATTTGCCTGGTGTCCAAAAAATTATAATAACTACTAGCAATGTTCCCATGCGTTGCCACACGATCAAAGTAGATTAATACATATTCACCGATTTGATAGAAAAAAATCTAGTTTTGAAATACGTATATCACTAAAAATATGTTATGTTTCACTCAAAATATATTCCCTTGGCGGTTTTGATGAGATAAGGGAGGAATGTTGTTGGTTTCAAGATTCGAGAAGTGGTATATGTTTAATTTCTACTCTTACTAGCAAGATGCCTGTGCGTTGCACGGAACATCAAGATCTTGTGGGAGAAAAGGATGAACGAGGGAAGGCCTTATCTGCAAATGTGGTGAAGAGTGCGGGTAAATTGCCATATTTTCCTTCCTATCCGTGAGATATAAATCGGACGACCTACATTGCAGGATGGCAGGCCCACCATCATCACCAACTCTATTTTTTATCCCTACTCTTACAAAAAGCATTGTCGGTGATGATCGTGTGCCTGCCATCCTGCAATATAGGTCGTCCGATCTATATCTGACGGATAGGAAGGAAACTATGGCAATTTTGCAAAAACATACCCACACCCCTCTCCACATTTGCAAATAAGGCCTTCCCTCATTCATCCTTTTCCCCCACAAGATAAACTACTCATACAAATGCATCTTGATGTTCCGTGCAACGCATGGGCATCTTGCTAGTTGTTGCAAAAAGCCCATGTGTGTGAGAGAGAGGGAGAGTGGAGGAGGATGGAGTGCATGTGTGACAAAGACACAAGGAGTGTGTGTGCGATAGGTATCAGCTTAAAATGAGGCGATAGTTTGTGTGTGCATGATCGAGAGGGCGTGTCTCAAGAAGGGAAGAAAAGGCTACATAGATACAAGGAGCGGGAGAGAGCCATGTATGCGATGGTGGAAGCATGAGTGTGCGGGTGTATAAACCTATCTAGAGGCTAGCTAGTCGATAAATGTTTGTGAGAGAAATACGAGTCGGGGTGCGAAAGCGAGAGTTTTGTGTGTGAGAGAGAGATGGTAGTCGGGAAGGGGAGTGGAAGCAGGAGTTGTGTGTGTGTGTCTGTGAGAGAGAGAGAGGAGACGGTAGTCGGGGTTGTCTGATCGGTAAACAAATGAATAATGTCAGTCTGGGATGGAGACGAAAAGGAGACCGCAACAAATGTTGTATCTACAGGAGAGAGAGAGAGAGTAATTTTAGTGGTATGAGTCATATGTAGAGACATATAGGGTGTGTGAGAGAATCCCATAGAGAGAAAGACGAAGTGAAAGACGAGTGGAGACTGTGTGTGTGGAGGTGAAAAAGAAAGCTTAGGTACCGAGTGATACCAGAGAACAGTAGAGACGTGAGAGATAATGAAAACCGTGTAATGTATAATGATAGGGAGAGTGTGACACTTCTCAACGGAGACGTCGAGAGACCATGTTTGCGAGAATAGGAGAAACATGAAGTGAGCGTGCGGGTGAGCTGGAGAAAAGAGAGTGATAGCTACTTGAAGGAGCATGCATGCGAGAGAGATGGGCGTGAAAGGAGTAAACAAAAAAGGGATTCAAATATTTGAATTCGAGATGATGATACATGTAATCCGTACTCGAACCAAAATTGATCTATCAAACATGCATACTCATATGAATTCACGCACATCTATGTTATTTAATATGTATATATTACTGATCCATACATTTTAGTAGAACATAATTTGGTTAAATTTTTTTGAATTCAACCTTAAGATTTCGAGATCGTTGTATTTTTAAATCATATTATACATATAAAGGAGCAGAATTCTTTGTTGTGCTTTTGAAAGTATATATAAAAAAATGATGTATATAGAATCTAATACCAGTTGAAAATGGATCCCGCCCGAAAAAAATAGAATACAAACGGGATTCGAATTGAGTTGGCACGGTAAACGTGCACTCTGCAAAATTTGAACAAAGCGGGGAAAGTCACAGTAACCGCCCGAAACCAAAATCTGTGAGATGGAAATTACTACTGCCTATCCCTGCCATGCAAAGCCTATCTGCTGGATTTCTATAGGTTCCGATAGGGGTAGGTTTGTAATTTCACCAAACATGACGTAACCGCCTCTCACCCAGATTCATACACGATGGGCGCCAAAACACTGTGTGCCCTCGGACGAAATTGGCTCCCTCCCCGATTCATATTCATACACGGTGGGCGCCAAAAATAAACTCTCGTCGGCAAATATTCGGTGTATGCGAGATTACCGTCCTATCCCCAACCGACCAATGTTGCTGTGATGTAGTAGAAATTTGAAACGGGGGCTAAGTTTGTAAATTTCCTCGCATTTGAGACAAGCACACCCTGAATACATGGTTCCCCCTTCCTCTCTACCTCCCTTTTCCCCATTCGTACTCCATGGGAAACAAAACACCTTCTCCACCCCACCCTCCTCCGTCCGCTGCTGTCCGCCACCCCATCCACCGCCATCCTCGTCCACCATGCCGGAGCTGATACCCCGATGTCGTCGTCCATTACAAGAGATCGACCTCTCTCATCCATGCCTTCGGACCGGGATCCTTGCATTCCGCCCTCTCGCTTCATCCCCGCCGTCGTCCACCTTGCCGGCGCCGCTCCTATGACCGTCTCGTCCACCGCGCCCTGCCGCCACCGTCTACCCTCCTAGATCTGCTTCCACGCCGCCGACAGCCATCGCTACCGCAACACTGTCAAATTCTCAGCAGATGTGTACACGGCGCCGCACCAGAGGCGGTACTCTTTCGTATCTGCTCAACTTATTTATCGCAGCAAGAAAATAGATCGCCACTAATTTACTCTGATTTCTTGTCTTGGTTGCGAAGTTGCCTTTGTCCGGTTTGCACCTTCAGATCCGCCATGGCACGCTCAACACTATACTCCCAATGGTTATGGTTTTCCCCTTTTATATTCCACACTAGTTAAATCACAGTAGACTAAATTTCAAAATTGGGTCAGTCGATTTTTCAAAGCTCGCCGGAGTTCGCCAGTGCGATCGAAGGGGCTCAGGTGCTTGTGAGGCCTCGTCAAACGAAGAAAACTCGACGCGGGTGGGGGTTGGGGCGGGGGTGGGGGTGGGGGTGGCGGAGGAACACAGGCGGTGGGGGCCGGTGGTCCGGCCGGTGCCCCGTGCGGTGTTCTATATGGGAAGAATCGGATACGAGGAAGAACAAGGGTTAGGAGACGTGGGATCTTCATCCAAGCGCCTGAAATGGTCGAGAGACAGCTGGGAGTTGCATTCTTAATGCGCTCTAGTTCATCATGTGTGGGCACTGTGCAACCAACATTTTATTATCCAAAGTCTGCTTGCTCTTCTTTACCATGTTCCTCTTCCGTTCTTCTTTAATATGTACTCTCTCCGTTCGTAAATACAAGTCTTTGTATAGATTCCACCATGGACTACATATGGAGCAAAATGAGTGAATCTACACTCTAAAATGTATCTGGATACATCTGTATGTGATCCATAGTGGAAATCTCTACCAAGACTTATATTTTGGAACGGAAGGAGTATGATAGTAGTACAGTATGTTCCTTGTACTGAAGATCAGCAGGGACATTTGCAGTGTAGAGGTCTATACGGTCGGTTGTGATGGACACTTTGAGCCTCTTTGTTTCGTAGGATCTTGTAAACATAGGAATAGGATTTGTAGTGGCCTGCCCACTTGAATCCTATAAGAATAGCAAGGAAATGCGGGGAGTTGTGTCGCCTTTGAGAGTTACACTGATATTAACAGTACCACACCTTCACTTGAAGAGAGCTAGTATCCGAAGCCTTTCTAGTCGTACCGGCAATACTAGCACATCTATTCTAGCAAGTTCCACTTTGCTGATTTTACTCTGATGCTTAAGGTTTTCCCGTTATATCTACACTATGATCTGTGTAGCTGCTTTGTGTCGCACTAGCAGCAGTCCACTCTGGAAGCTAAACACTGCAATGACTTACAAAATTGGCACCAAGGCATTGAGTGCCATTCTGGATGCAATGAAACTCATACGCTCCCTACCTGTTGATTCTTGTTCAGAATATGATCCTATTGACTATTCTAACCTCGAGGAGTCAAAGGCAGATGGCCTATCCTGTTCACCCATCAAGGTGCTTGTTCTAATTTGGCAATGTTTTATTGATTGCGGGTATCTTGCATATGTTGTCTTGCATTTCTTCTACTTTGTTGCACCGCCATCTGCTTAGTTTACTCATCATATATGTCGAGATGCCATGCCCATCCCTTATCAATACATATTCCATCTATCATCATACCATGTTTTTTCACTCAAATGTTGTTCTTGTGCATCAGACATCAAAAAGGAAGAGGGTGATTGCCGAACCTGAAAGAGCACTAGCAAATTCCTTGAAAAACGTGGTGGTGCCAGACAAATCAGACAGCACCCCACTTATATTGGTTGTACAACCAGTGACACAAAACGTAGGACCGACTCCAGCAGACTATACCCATACTTCACTAGCCACACCACTAGCCCCACCACACAGGATCTGCACTCCAGCAAAAGGTATACCGATTTCATTTGCCATAGCACCAACTGTACCATAGAAAAATCCCACTCCAGCGAAAAGTACAGCAAGTCCACCGGTCGAAGACCTATCCCAACTGCAGAAACGACCAATTCCTGCAGATTGGAACCCCATTCCATTTATTCCCAGTTTAAAAGACAATGCTTTCAATGTTGTTAGGGACTACGTGCATATATTCCCATCATGGGAAGGTTATTGTGAAGACAAACACCATTTTCACATCTTCCTGTCCAACTTACGTGTAAGTGCTATTATTCATGGTTATTATTTTCCTGTTTTCTGCTGATTGAACACATCAATGATTTACATTACATTGTTGTAACTAGGCGAGGGTCAATCTGGATAGTCATGACGAGCAAAGCTTGCTTGTGCTTTTCAAGGAAGCATTGCAGCAATATCGGTATTACCTGAGGAAATCACAATTTGATGGCAAGTCTATAAACGAATTTCCGGTGAAGTCTCATGTGCTAAATGTAGAAGACATTGAATGGAAAAACCTTGTTATGCACTGGTCTCATTCCCAGGATGAGGTACTGTCTATGAAATAACATGACAATTTGAACTTCTACTTTTCCGCATGTGCCTTATGTATCTTTTTTGCAGGAAATGTGCTCGAAGAAGAATTCCGTTTGAAAAGAACGACAGGATATCGCAAATATGCTGCCCGCTCCTTTGCTCTTGTTAGTACCTGTTGTCCTGTATCATTGTCCTTGCATACATACCTGGTTCATTATGTGACAGCAATATGCATGATAGCTTTCTTATCAATTGTTCGCTCCAAATTATCTGATCTGTATGAATGGTTACATTAGTGTAGAATATATCCAATGCCAATGTTTTTTAGATCTGCATTGTTCTTGTAAGTACATGTTGTCCTTTATTAGTGTACTTATAATGGCAGGTAGGTGTTCATGTACCATCACTCTGCAGCTTATGTTCCTTTGCCCTCCACTTTCTACACATCAGATCTATATTTACTCTTACCATAAGGCTGGTACTGAAGAAGTTTAGCTGTGCATTGCTCTTGGTTGTACCTTTTGCCTGTATCGCTGCACTTACATTTATAGCTACTTGGTTATGTAGCATCACTCTTCATCTTATCTTAAATATTCTCCATTTTTTCATATATTATCACATCTATATTTACTCTTAACAAAATGTAGAATAAAGGCAATATTTATGAAGAAGATTCTGTGGTAAACTTCTTGAATTGCCCCCCCCCCATTAGCATGGACAAGGCCTTTATAGAGCCTGTCTTCACCAATAATGTAAGTTTGTCCATCTCAAGCCTTCAAACTTTGTTGTATATATTTGGTTAGGCATGACTGCAACAGCTGTTTATTTTTGGTGTTTGCATCAAATTGCATGTTTAAAGTTTATTATGTAGTTCATAAACAAAAGTTTGTCCTTTCTCAATTTAAGTTTTCAGTTGTACAACCAAGTTCCTTCTTCATACCATGTAAATTAAACTATACAGACCAAGTGATCTTCTTTTGCACTGCATGTATGCTTCTGTTCTTCATCCATAATCCAGTGGTGTGGTGAACCTACCCAGTACAGCACAATGTCATATTCTGCAATGTCTTAACTATGAACAATGTCATATCATTCTACTATTATTTAAACCGTCTCTTTATTTGCTGTTCTAAAATGGGATAAATTGATAGCACACTAACCATTGATACTTATGAGTTCTTGATCTATAATCCAGTGGTGTCGTGAAGCTGCCAACTCCTTCACAATGTCATTTTCTGCCATGTCTTGACCTGAACAATACCATATTGTGTTAATGCAATTTTAAACTGTGTCACTTTATTCGTCAGTAAGAAATGTGATGAATTGTCAGCACTGATACTTTTATGTGCAAAATATGTCATCTGTATACTTGTTTATCTTTCAGAGTGAGGAAGATATAAGTGTTGAACAAGCGCAGTCTCATCATCTTGCTCAGCTGCTTGCGCTGCAGCTCCCCAGCAGGGCTAACCTTTCTTGAACTCTATTGAAGTGCTGTCGGTTTTGTACATTATTTTGTCGGCGTGTTTATTTGCACTGGTGGCAATCTTTGATGCCCTGTGTATGTAATCTGCTATCTGCTTGTGCTTTATTATCATAGTGGCGAACTTTGATGCCCAGTGGATGTAATATGCTGTAATTTCTTTATTGTATAGTCTAGGTTTTTTCTTATTCACGATGCTGCAGTTATTTTACTGTATATATATCCTGTCTTTGCAGTAAACCGGCCAAATCGTAAAATTACGGTACATAATCGGGCCATCATGCAATCACGATGTAGGTTGGGCATGAAACGTGTCGAACAGCTAATGGGCCGGCAGCAGCCCGAAATGAACCCCGGCCCATGATTGTGCGAATCAAATCACAGGCTTTTAACATGCCAAAATTGTCTCGGTCCTTGTTTGGCCCAATCAGATATCGGTTGCGAGCAGGCCGGATGCAAACCGGGCCGTAGTTAGGCCCAACTATATGACGGGCTTTTAACAGGCCAAAATTTATATAGGACCAAAATGTTAAATGGGCCCTTAACAGGCCAAAACTAATATCATGCCGAATTACTAAGTGGGCCTTTAGCAAGTGGGCTCAAAAGCATAGTGTCCAGTTGACGGGCCGAATCTGATATGGGCCATAATTGAGCCCAAAGCCTCTTAAAGGGTCGGACCTGATCTGGGCCATAATTTGGCCCAGAACGTGGTAGGCTTTTAATGGGCCGGATCTCATACGGGCCACTATTAGGCCTGGAACGTGGCAGGCCATTAATGGACCGGGTTAAATATGGGCCGGCATTTGGCCCAAAACATGGCAGACAGTTAATGGGCCGGCCTACTAGGGTCCTCAAAATCTTGTGGGCCTACAGCTGGGCTGGCCCATTAATGTTGGCGAAGTCTCGTGGGCCTTTAGCTGGGCCAGCCCATTATGATCCACAATAATCTTGTGGGCCTTTACCTGGGCCGGCCCATTATGGCACACAAAAATCTTGTGGGCCTTTACCTGGGACGGCCCATTATGGCCCGCAAAATCTTGTGGGCCTTTAGCTGGACCAGCCAATTATGGTCCACAAAATCTCATGGGCCTTTAGCTGGGCCGGCCCATTATGGTCCGCAAAATCTTGTGGGCCTTTAGTAGGGTCAGCCCATTTAAACTTGATGGGCCGGTCCACGTGTCAACATATCATAGGCGCGTCTCGCCCATTGGATGAGTGACACCTGTGCCAACGCGGACATGACGCATGTCTCCTCCAGCCAAAGATGATTTTACACGTGGAAAATCCCCATTGGTTGGGGCTGTTAACAGGTTATCGGATCCAAAACCTGACCCGATAGCTTAACGGTGTTCCGTTACGGTGGATGCCACATGTCGGTCACCCTTGAAGAAAGCACTTCTGTGACGCGCGATTTATCATCATGGAAGTGGACACTTCCGTGATGATAATTTTGGTAATGTCATGGAACACTTCTAGGACAGCACAGGTATGACTATCTTGATTCTGTCATAAATTTGTCATGGATGTACATGCATGACAAAAAACGTGACCTACTGTGACAAACACGTATCATCACGGAAGTGTATTTTTTTTGTAGTGATCCCTGCATGATTATGGGCGTATCCATTTTCCTATGATTGATCCAATGGCCGAGAGTCCCGCTAGCCACCTTTCCCGCTATATCACTGCTAGCTATCTTCTGATTCGCGAGCTGGCCTGAGAGCTGACTTGTGCTCGCACTGCTTTGGTGGCCGCTAGGTCCAGTTTCGTTCCACCTTTAATAGGATTTACCCCTGTTATTCCCCCAGCTTCTAGCTCGCCATCTACCCCAGTTACTCCTTCGAGTAGCTCGGGCACCTCGACCATGACTCCCGACAGTGCCCCTGCCGAGTGGGCTTCACTTCTCGCTACTCCCGCAGCCCCTATGCTCCATTCTCATCCAGCACCCACCTGTGAGGGAGAGCCCTTGAGGCAGCGTCGTCGCGTTACCTTTAATCCGGAGGTTTCCTTTAACATCATCAGTTCAGGATCCGAGCTCGGGTCAGGAGAGGACCCCGTAGGACCAGCATAGTACTAGATCGCCAGAGTATCTGAGTTGTCATGATGCTTTGTTGTACGGATGTAGTCGTACCTGTCATGATGTTTCCTTTCATGTATGAGTGTAGTCGTACTGGTCATGATGTTTCATTTCATGTATGAGTCTATGTATAAATATGTTGGAACTTCTTCCATTATTATTCGCCTTGATTTCTTGTTGCTTTCTTTCGGGTTTTGTCGCTTGCTTTTCTTCCCCATTTATGGATGTTGCTCATCTCGATGCCTCGTATTGGGAAACAAAAATAGGCTGACAAGAGGAGGTTGTAGCAGTCAGGCAGATGACGATACTTCTATTCGTTGCTCCACCTGACAAGCAGGGCATTCCCCTGAACCATATCAGCCACCACCCCCTCCTTCACCGCAACCAGCTACCATAGAGCAGATTATGAGAATGTTCAAAGAAAGAAGAAACTAGGAGTTACTTGAATTACTGAGAAGTGTGCAGGCTATGGTTGGGCAGAATGGAAATCAGTATAGCAATCACTTCAAACTATCAGACTTTCAGAGGACTAAGCCTCCCAGTTTCAGTCAAGTTGTCGATCCGTTGGAAGCCAATGATTGGTTGCGGACCATTGAGAAAAAGCTTGAAATTGCCCGCACCGAAGAAGCCGACAAGGTTCCATTTGTTACACACTATCTTGAAGGAACTGTCGCTATATGGTGGGATAATGCTAAAGCTATGTGTCCTGCGGACGATGAGATCACTTGGGATAAATTCAAAGACAATTTTCGCAAGTATCACATTCCCGTCGGTATCATGAAGGTTAAGCAGTGTGAGTTCCTCGCTCTCACTCAAGGAAATCTGTCAGAAAATGAGTATCTGCATAAATTCAATCACTTGGATCGTTATTCTCTCTATGATTGGCCACTGAAGAAAGGAAGATCGATCGATTTCTTGGATTACTCAACCAGCACCTCCGATGCACACTCAACATGTTCAACTTCCCTGACTTTCAGACTTTGGTGAACAAGGCCCTGATTGCAGAAAGGGAGCACAAGCTTGTTCACGATAATAAGCCCGCTTATAATGAACATAAGCGCAAGTTTGAGCCTAAGAAGGATGGACAGCCAATGCAGAAGGCTCGTACCTAGCAGCAGCCTCGGTTTGAGTTCAAACCAACCTGGCAGCAGAATACCAACAAGACAAACAATCAAGTCAAGAATATTGTGACCAATCCTATATGGGGAGAATATCAGCGCAGCAATGCGTGTTTCTCTTGTGGGCAGCATGGACACTATGCAAAACAGTGTCCCAAAAACAACAATCCGAATCCACCTCTCTAGTCTCAAGTCAACCACATGGAATCCTACACCGAGGAGGAGCTGATCCAAGGCCAGGTGCATCATCTCTCTGCTGAAGAAGCCCAAGAAAGCCCCAAAGTGGTCATCAGTATGTTTCCTGTTAATAACATACCCGCAATAATTTTAGTCGACTCGGGGGCTTCCCATTCCTTTATTTCACGGAGTTTTGTTGCCAAAAACAAGTTTTCTTGCTCTCTTCTTGAGAAAAGAATGATGGTGCAATCCTCGGGATCCATACTCAAAACAAATTTGGTATGTCATGACTTGGAAATACAGATTCTTGAAGTCATGTTCCCTGCCACACTGGTAGTCATTGTAGCCGAAAGTCTGGATATCATTTTGGGAATGGATTGGCTGACAAAGCATCAGGTCTGCATAAATTGTGCAACAAGGGAAGTTACATTAATAAATCCTGCAGGATAGACATCGAGGTTTGTGGCTCGTAGAACCATGCCTAAGAAGGAAGTGATTTTTACAGCAATATCCTCAGATGTGGAATTCATACCAGCGGTCAGTGAGTTTCCATGTGTATTCCCTGAAGAATTACCAGGAATGACACCAGACCGGGAACTCGACACCCATATACAAGAACTATTACCGGATTCCTTCCTCCGAACTGGTAGAGCTAAAGAAACAACTCGATGAGATGCTCAAGAAAGGATAAATTCGCCCCAGTTCTTCGCCCCTGGGGGTCACCTGCCATATTCGTGAACAAAAAGGATGGTAGTCTTCGGATGTGTATAGACTATCGTCAGCTCAACGATGTCACTATCAAGAATAAATACCCGCTCCCTAGAATTGATGACTTGTTCGATCAACTGCATGGAGCCCAAATCTTTTCCAAGATTTATTGAAGGACCGGGTATCATCAACTCAAGATCAGGAAAGAAGATATTCCTAAGACCGCATTCACCACCCATTAGGGTCTATATGAATACACTGTCATGTCATTCCAGCTGACCAATGCTCCTGCATTCTTCATGCATATGATGAACAAAGTGTTCATGGATTTCTTGGAAAAATTTGTGGTGGTCTTTATCGACGATATTATCATATACTCAAAGGGAGAAGAAGAGCATAAACAACATCTCTGAGCGGTGTTAGAAAGGCTTCATGACCACCAGTTATATTCAAAATTCAGCAAGTGTGAATACTGGCTTAAGCAAGTCAGATTTTTGGGGAACATACTCTATGCTGAAGGAATAGTTGTGGATCCAAGCAAGGTTAAGGATGTGCTAAAATGGCCAACACCCACGTCAGTGCCTGAAATCACAAGTTTTCTAGGGCTTGCTGGTTATTACCGTCGACTCATCGTAGGCTTCTCCAAGATTGCCAAGCCCATGACAGAACTGCTCAAGAAAGACCAAAAGTTAATATGGTCGGAGGATTGTGAGAAGAGATTTAACAAATTAAAGACTCGTTTGACCTCAGCACTCGTGTTGACACTCCCAGACATCTATCGCAGCTTTGATGTGTACTGCGATGCATCTCGAAAGGGCCTAGGATGCGTACTCATGCAAGTTGACAAGGTTGTGGCTTATGCATCCAGACAGCTACGACCACACAAAGGAAGTTATCCTACTCATGACTTGGAGCTAGTAGTCGTGGTGCATGCCTTAAAAATCTGGAGGCCTTATCTTATTGGCAAGTGGTGTCAAATATTCGCTGACCACAAAAGTCTCAAGAACATATTTACTCAACCTGATTTAAATCTCCAACAAAGAAGATGGCTTGAGTTGGTCAAGGATTATGACCTCGGATAACTATCACCCGGGTAAAGTTAACATGGTCGTAGATGCTCTCAGCCGCAAGCCAGCAACAGTAAATACATTAATGACATCTTTGCCTCCTGAGATAAAAGAAGAAATGGCCCAACTCAACCTGACTATTGTAGAGGCTGATTGCACCAATATGATGGTAGTCATTCCCACTCTAGAAGAAGAAATTTGCAAAGCTCAGTGAGGAGATACGTTCTTGCCAGGCCATGTCACCCAGATAAAAGAAAGCAAGACTCAAGATTTCCTGATGGATGAGCAGGGTACGAGGACGAGTATGTGTACCCAAAGTAGAAGAGTTGAGGGAGACAATATTAAAGCAAGCACATGAATCCTCATACTCGATCCATCCCGGAGGTACCAAAATGTACGAGGACCTCGGGAAAATGTTTTGGTGGGATGGAATGAAAAAGGATATTGCATACTTCGTCACCTGCTGTGATATATGCAATAGGGTTAAGGCGGGACACCAAAAACCCACCGGGCTACTTCAACCTTTTCCCGTTCCACAATGGAAATGGGACGATGTCAGCATGGATTTTATTACCGTTCTTCCAACCAACCCACGTGGAAACAACACTATATGGGTCGTGATGGACATGTTAACCAAAGTGGCCCATTTCATTCCTATCGGGACCACATACCGTGCAAATCAACTGGCTCAACACTATGTGTCCCGAATCGTGAGTTTGCATGGCGTACCTAGAACTATCACCTCAGTTCGAGGATCCCTTTTTACCTCGGCATTCTGGTCACGTCTTCACCAAGCTTTGGGGATATCATTGAAATATAGCACAACTTATCACCCTCAGACAGATGGCGAGATGGAGCGAGTAAATCAAATACTCGAGGACATGCTCAGGGCATGTGCTCTCGCTCAAGGACCCAAGTGGGAAGACAACTTACCCTACGCCGAGTTTTCCTACAATAACAGCTATCAAACCCGCCTCAAGATGTCACCATATGAAGCCTTGTATAGACACAAGTGTCGTACCCCCTTAAAATGGTCCCAGACCGGAGATAGTCGTATTTTCGGGACTGACTTGATGATGGAAGCCGAGAAGCAAGTTAGAGAAATCCGAGACAGATTGCAAAGCCAAGTCTCGACAGAAGAGCTAATATGATGCTAAGCACTGACAGATCAGTTTTGAACCCAGTGAATATGTCTACCTCCGAGTCACACCTATGAAAGGAGTCAAGAGATTTCATACTCGGAGAAAGCTTGATCCAAGGTACATTGGCCCATTCCCAGTTATGTCCAAAGTTGGCACAGTGGCATATCAATTGGAACTACCCCCGGAAATGTCAGAGATACATAATGCCTTCCACGTATCCCAGTTGTGAAGGTGTATCTCACCGCCTGAGAAACGGACTGATATGGCATATATAGAACTTGCTAAGGATCTGACATATGAAGAGAAACCTTTAAGAATATTGGATAAGATGGAAAGAGTCACCCACAGCAGGTCAGTTAAGTTTTATAAAGTGCAGTGGGAACACCACACCGAAAGTGAAGCTACCTGGGAAAGAGATGACTTTTTAAGGACAACTTATCCCGAATTTTTTTCCTGAGCAACCGAATCTCGAGGACGAGATTCATCCTAAGGGGGGAGGTTTGTGACACCCTAGTTTTTGCCCTTTTCTTTTTCTGGATTTATTTGCATTTTTTATTAGAATTTGAGTTTGAATCAACTCATATGGACTTAATCACTTGGGCATTTCCTTGACTTTCACCCAAGTGACTCATCTCACTCTCAAACTCATCTCTTTCTCTCTGATATATCATAAAATTGCCATGGGAATATTTTTCGTAAATGGAAAATATGCATTTTCCCCCTGAAATAGTACTTCAGACACATCTACTCCAAAGCAACCCTCATTTTTCTTCCCCAAAAAAATCTGAGAAAATTCTTGAATATTCTTTGGACCCTGGCACACCTCCCAATGCAAAAATATTGCATGGTTATTTGGAATATTTTTGCTACTGAAAACAATTTTCGTTCTGACCAGAAAATGCATGTTGTGAAGGAAGTGCATTTTTCCTTGATCCAATTGAGCTGAAACTTTTAGGGCTTTATTACCCTCCTAAGAAACCCTTAACCACCAAAACTTAGCTCCTAACTCTATCTAGATTATTCTTTATTAAGCTCACAAGTTTCTGTCCAGAAACTTGCCAAGAGGCTACAGTCTCACCCAGTCGACCTGTGTTTAACTCAGTTGCGTGGATCGACCTAGCCTTGCATGAACAACAGCCCAGACATGAATTTAATGCACTACGTGGTGTGATGCCAGAGTTCACGCGGTGACCACATGTGGACACGGTGCCAGGCAGCTAGTCAACGCGCTCTGGGTGCCGCCGACGCCTCTGCTTCGCCCGTGCGCATGCCCAAGGCCAAACCACTTCGCCACCAAGCGCCTGCTGCCTCGCCTCATCACCCTCGACCTCTCACTGCCTCTCGCCGACGCCGGAGATCGCCACAGCGATCACGAGCATGTCATGCCCGAGCGCACAGTGAGCCCATGCTCACTATTTTTGTCCCCTCCTGCGCCTTGTGCTCGTCTCTAGCCTCCCACACTAACCGCGTGATCCCTGGACACTTCCCCCTCTCTCACTAGTGCCCCTCGTCGTCGTGTCCGAATTCTAGAGTCTCCGATGAGCTCTCGATCCCTACCTCGGCTCCGCCTATAAATCGGACCCTCCCGAGCTCGTTTCTCCTCACCGCTCCACTCCTCTGGCACCCACACTCCTCCTAGACAGCTACAGCCCGGCTGGGCAGGCCTTTGGCCGCCGTCCCTGTCCCAAGGTTGCCAGCGATCCCCTTCCTCTGCCCCTCCCCACTCCACTGCCTCTCGAGCTCCACCGATTGTGCAGGCGTGTTCCTGGTGGTCCACTGGTGCTCGCTGACGCCTCAAGAGCCGCTGGAACGACCTCTTGACACCGACATCTTCTTCTCCAACGAGCTCCGCCCGCTACAGCCGTTGGAGACGAACTCGCCGACCTTGTTCATCCACCTCTCGGCAAGCTACGGGTACGTGCGGGTGCGCCATAGTCTTGCGCATCGATCCCTCCCTTCCCCGGTGCCTGCCGACTTCTCCTCGCCAAAGAAATGCTGCGACGCGCCACCCCTCCTCTGTTTTTCTCTCCCTCTCTCTAAACCTGACGAGCGGGGCCCACTATCAGCCTCACCACTCGCACCCGAAGCGGTACGAGTGGAGGCGTATTTGCTGAAATACGCCTTCGACGTCACCCCTCTCTGGATTTTTCAAAAATCAATTTAAATTCAAAATAGTGACTGAACTTTGACCAGCTATAACTTTTATTCTATAAGTCCAAATAACCTGATTCTTTTTGCATTGGTTTTGTGTTGAAATTTTCTATCAGCATGCAAAAGATGAGATTTTTTGCTTGATGTGATTATTTTCTAGTGATTAAAAAGTGTTATATGACATTTTTTTATTTTAATTATTTTCAGAAGGGACTTCTTGCCTTGATGATTACTAGAGGGAGTGTGACCCTCCTCTGCACCAAGGCAAGCCATCACAAATATTTGCAAGAGTGTCATTTCAATAACTATGGTTTTTTACTTGAATATGGTTATTTTAAATGCATATAGAAAATTCATATAAAGTATTTGATGATAGTTTCATGTTTATGCTATATTGTTCTATTATTAGTAGCATTTTAGTTGGATAACTAAGTCTATGCAGTAGAGTAATGTGATGATATGCTTGAGCTAGTTCATATCGGTATTATGTTGATAAGATGGATATATGGTTCATTGAATTTTCATGGCATACTATGACTCGGTAAATTTATTTGCAAGTTGAAAGCTGGTAATAAACCAACTTGAACATGTTGTTCATCGAGTCATGGTGCCACCGAATCGAGCTACCCTAAGTGCAACCACATTTGCCTCTATGGGGGGTGATACGTTGGGCTTTATTATACACTTTTATAATACTTTTGGGACTAACCTATTAACCAGAGTCCCAACCCATATTGCTGTTTTATTGCCTATTTCAGTATTTCGAAGAAAAGGAATATCAAATGGAGTCCAAACGGAATGAAACCTTCGGCATCGTGATTTTTTTGGAAGAATATCATCCTGGAGGCTTGGAGATCAAGTCAGAAGATCCTCGAGGAGCCCAAGAGATAGGGAGGCGCCCCCCCCCCCCTACAGGGCGCGGCCCCCTGTCTCGTGGGCCCCTCGAGCACCTCTCGACCGACTTCTTTCGCCTATATAAGCCTACGTACCCTAAAAACATCGAATATCAAGATAGATCGGGAGTTCCGCCGCCGCAAGCCTCTGTAGCCACCAAAAACCTCTCGGAAGCCCGTTCCGGCACCCTGCCGGAGGGGGAACCCATCACCGGTGGCCATCTTCATCATCCCGGCACTCTCCATGATGAGGAGGGAGTAGTTCACCCTCGGGACTGAGGGTATGTACCAGTAGCTATGTGTTTGATCTCTCTCTCTCTCGTGTTCTCTCTATGGCATGATCTTGATGTATCGCGAGCTTTGCTATTATAGTTGGATCTTATGATGTTTCTCCCCCTCTACTCCCTTGTGATGAATTGAGTTTCCCTCGTGAAGTTATGTTATCGGATTGAGTCTTTACTTTGAGAACACTTGATGTATGTCTTGTCGTGTTTATCTGTGGTGACAATGCGATATCACGTGCCACTTTATGTATGTTTTGGTGACCAACTTGCAGGTTCCACCCATGAACCTATGCATAGGGGTTGGAACACGTTTTCTTGACTCCCCGTAGAAACTTTGGGGCACTCTTTGAAGTACTTTGTGTTGGTTGGATGAATCTGAGATTGTGTGATGCATATTGTATAATCATGCCCATGGATACTTGAGATGACAATGGAGTATCTAGGTGACATTAGGGTTTTGGTTGATTTGTGTCTTAAGGTATTATTCTAGTACGAACTATTTTAATAGATCGATCTGAAAGAATAACTTTGAGGTGGTTTCGTACCCTACCATAATCTCTACGTTTGTTCTCCGCTATTAGTGGCTTTGGAGTGACTCTTTGTTGCATGTTGAGGGACTGTTATATGATCTATCTATGTTATTATTATTGAGATAACTTGCACTAGTGAAAGTATGAGCCCTAGGCCTTGTTTCCTATCATTGCAATACCGTTTATGCTCACTTTTATCATTAGTTACCTTGCTGTTTTTATTATTTCAGATTAGAAAAACCTTTATCTACCATCCATATTGCACTTGTATCACCATCTCTTCGCTGAACTAGTGCACCTATACAATTTACCATTGTATTGGGTGTGTTGGGGACACAAGAGACTCTTTGTTATTTGGTTGCAGGGTTGTTTGAGAGAGACCATCTTCATACTACACCTCCTACGGATTGATAAACCTTAGGTCATCCACTAGAGGGAAATTTGCTACTGTCCTACAAACCTGTGCACTTGCAGGCCCAACAACGTCTACAAGAAGAAGGTTGTGTAGTAGACATCAGGGGGGCCTTTCTCTGTCTATTGTTATACCTCTCGCCGGTGCCTCCAACGAGGGAAGGTTATTTGTTGGCGCTACCCTGGCTTGGTAGGCAAGTATAACCTTGTGTGCCCGTAGTTGTTTTGGTACCATGTCCCCGTTTGGGACGATTTTTTTGCCATGACAGTGGCCGTTGGATGTCCGGAGTGGCATCGGGGCCACCCATGACTTAGCCCAAAGGGGAGTTGGTCGGAGTGGCCGGGAGAGTGTCATGGCAATAGGCTGGTTCTGTCGGAACGTCGTTGGTCTACCCTAATGGGAGACCGAGGCCATGGGTTCCATGGTGTGTGTACAGTGTACTAACCTCTGCAGAGTGTGTATAATCTATCGATAGCAGTGTCCTTGGTTATGGGCACATGTTCGTAGTAGGTCACACCATGGATCAACAAAAGTATTAAAACTTGCACACTAAGTGAATACTTGTGGCACTGGTTATGTTAGTGAAGTTGTTGAGACCATCGGGATGGTTTCGTTTGTGATTTGGAAGTGATGACGTTGATATGATGAGGTTCATGGTTACCGAGATGGTAAGCGGGTCAGAAAGGCCCTGTTACGAGCACTGCCACTTCATGACAAGCATGTTAAATTCTTGCATTAAACCTGCTTAAATATCATTGTTGTAGGTTGCCATTCTTGCTTTGTTTGTGTGAGCTTGCAAGTACATTCAATGTACTGACCTGGCATGTCATGCTAGTTTTAGGAGAAATTATATCGGAGTTGGAGTTGCATATCGCATTGCCATCTAGACCATGTCCACATCAGTGTCCCTGTGAGATGGAGTTCTTCTACGTCGTCGTTCCGCTGCCGAGTAGCCCTATCGTGATGTCGAGGCCCCTACTCATGTCTACTAAATAATGTACATATATTCAGCAGCACCGTGTGTGCCGCTTGGCCTTGCTACTTGATGTAATACCAAACTCTATGTTCCGCTAGTACCAATAAAGCGTTTGTATTTATGTACCAATCTGTTGTGTGTTGCCAGAAGGCATGATCCCTGGGCTGGCAATGCAACTCAAAACCGGCGGATCTCGTGTAGGGGGTCCCGAACTGTGCGTCTAGGCGGATGGTAACAGGAGACAAGGGACACGATGTTTTACCCAGGTTCGGGCCCTCTTGATGGAGGTAAAACCCTACGTCCTACTTGATTAATATTGATGATGTGTGTTACAAGAGTAGATCTACCACGAGATCAAGGAGGCTAAACCCTAGAAGCCAGCCTATGGTATGATTGTTGTTCGTCCTATGGACTAAAGCCATCCGGTTTATATAGACACCGGAGAGGGCTAGGGTTACACAGAGTCGGTTACAATGGTAGGAGATCTACATATCCGTATCGCCAAGCTTGCCTTCCACGCCAAGGAAAGTCCCATCCGGACACGGGACGAAGTCTTAAATCTTGTATCTTCATAGTCTTGGAGTCCGACCGATCATGATAGTTCGGCTATCCGGACACCCCCTAGTCTGGAACTCCCTCAGTAGACCCTGAACCAGGCTTCAATAACGACGAGTCCGGCACGCATGTTGTCTTCGGCATTGCAAGGCGGGTTCTTCCTCTGAATAATTTATAGAAGATTGTGAACACCAGGATAGTGTCCGGCTCTGCAAAAATAAATTCCACGTACCACCGTAGAGAGAATAATATTACACAAGTTCAATCTGCTGACGTATTTTGTGGCGTGATGTCACACCATTACCAAGCCTTTACTCGAATTGTTTTTATTGTATCACCTCAGCGCGTTTAGCGAGGCGGTTTCCTTGGCACGTCTTGTCGAAGCAGAGATCGTGTTCCCCTTATTCCAGGATTCCCATCAATACGGACGTGGGTAACCCAACCGCGCCCGTTGCCACGCCCTCTCTATCGAAGGCGGGTTCCAAACGGTCACGGGGATGGCTCTTGGTATTCTTCCTCTTTATAATGAGACCAAGGCCCGTTCTTTTCCCTCAATCCTCTATCGAATCTGCCCCTTGCCCCGAGTTCCAACACCTAGGGCTCCATATCCAGGTACCTTCGATCTTCGACAATGTCCGGCCCCGACCTACGAGGCCAGTGGATGCCCTCCTCCGTCACGGAAGAGGACGTGCTAAAGCTAAGAGACGCCAGGTACTTAACCTGCGAGATTTCGCATAGGCTGCCTGCCCGAGGGCAAGTTATTCCTACTCCCGAGATTGGCGAGAGCGTCGTGTTCGTGTCTCACCTCCGTCGGGGTTTAGGCTTCCCGATGGACCCCTTCGTGAGGGGGCTCATGTTTTACTATGGGCTGGAATTCCATGACTTGGCTCCGGAGTCCATCCTCCACATCTCATCATTCATTGTCGTCTGCGAAGCCTTCCTCCGCACTACCCCTCACTTCGGCTTGTGGCTCAAAACCTTCAACGTGGAGCCGAAGATGATTGAGGGGCATCAGGCAGAGTGCGGAGGGGCGGTTATAAGTAAGAGGGTCGACGCTCCATGGCCCGAGGGCTCTTTTCAGGAGGAGCTCGGCTTGTGGCAACAGGAGTGGTTCTAAATCACCGCTCCCAGGGGCAGCAGGTAGAGGCTGCTGCCCGTCTTCCGCTCGGGCCCTCCACAGCGGCTGACGTCATGGGTCAACAAGGGGCGTGACTGGGGGCCGTCCAAGGATGTTCCCCTGTTGCAGGACCGAATTCGAGGCCTCCAAGAAAGGGAGATCAATCTAGCCGTAGTGGTACAGGTTATGTTAATCCGGCGCCTACTGCCCTGCAAACGTCGCCCCCTCCGCCTGTGAGAATTTAATCCGGAGGGGCCACGAGCTCTTCAACACTTCATGGGTTTGACACCCACGGAGATGTACAAACTGTTCTTCGGATCACAAGAGATGCGTCCGGAATTGACCGAGGATGCTGGCCTAAGCTGCAATCGCCCGGATACTCAAGTAAGTAGCCCTGTGTCTGGACACATCGTCCATTCATTTACTGTGGGTTTGCCTTTTAACCAGCTATCCCTTGGATAGGAGTGGATAGCGCAAGCAAAACTGATACGGTGTCCGGCCCCCCCTCCCTGAGACCAGGCAGGATCCCATGTTAATCAAAATGTTGGAGGTTGCACCTTCGGAGGAGGGCGAATGGGGGCACAGGGGAACTACCACCTCTGCCAAGGAGGATTTCAGTAAGGGAGGAATCGAGATTCCCTCCTTCCAGGGGGAGAAGAGGACAGCTTCCGAAGACCCGGAGGCCAAGGCCTCAAAGCGGGGAAAGAAATATGTACCGGAAGGTCCTGTGCCGGGAAGAGCCCTGGCCGTACTGTCTCCTCGGAGGAATCAGCACTCCAGCGAGCCATAAGTAAAAAAGAGGGAATTAATTAATAGTGGACACCCCTGCTTAATTTCTAAGGATAACCGAAGTTTTCATCTTGTAGTTCGGATCTCAGCCCGTCTCAGCACAGCTCATCTTTGGGAGACCTTCATCCGGAGATGATGGAGAGCGAAACGCCTCCATCTGCCGCCCCATCGTGCGGGGCGGACGACCCTGAGGTGTCGTCGCGGAGGGTCTCCCCGAGTCCGGCGGGGCCAGAGAGTTCGGCACCCATTGGAGTACGGCCGGTGGAGCTGCAGGATTTGCTTAAGAGGGCGTCCATCTCAGAAGATCACCGCACATTAATGATTATGGTGATTGAGAGGATCTCGTCCGCCGAAAGCGGGTTGTGTGAGGCCGTCGGAAGTTTGCTGACGGGATTTGAGGTACGCAAAAAATGACATACCTTTTGATAGTTTTTGCACATGAAGTGCGCCCTGTATAGATAGTAGCCCCTGAGACTTGGTATGCTGTCGAAAACGGCAGCGTGCCGAGGATCATAATCTCAGTTATAGATTGTCGCCTTTCCTATGTAGGTGGCGGGACGTTCGGTGGCCAGCCGGACTGATGGAGTTGTCGAGCTTAAGAGACAACTCGACGTTGCGGATGCGGACATCTCGCTAATCAATAAACGACTTGATGAGTCACAAGGTATGTGGTTGCTCCGCGGTCGCCTAGTAAGGGAGCTAACGCCCATTCCTTACAATTTGTATGCTTGATGCAGACAGTGCTACTGCTGTGGAAGACCTTCGGGCAGAGCTTGCTCGGGCCAAGGAGCAATCCAGGATAAGTGATGCGGCTGCCTTGAAGGCAGTGGAAGAGCTAAAAGCCGAAAAGGCTGCTCACTGCCGAAGCAGGGAAGAGTTGGGTGGAATGGCCTTGAAATTAAAAGATGCTACCGACCGTTGTGAGGTTCTTGAAGGAGAACGCCGAGTGGAGCAAGAGGGCCTGAAGAAGGCCGGCGCCGAAGTCAAGGATGCCCGGAGTGAGATGCGGGCTATGAAGGAGGAACTGCGTCAGGCCGGAGACATTGCGGCTGGAAAGCCCTTTCTTCTACGGAGGAAGTTCACGGATCCGAAGTATGCTCAGCTGGGCCAGTTGTGTGGTGCGGAGGATCCTTATCTGGATTTGACGGCGAGTGCGGCAGACGCAGTCATGCACTTCCGAAGCCAGAAGGATCATGAAATGGAAGAACTTTACTGGTCTCAATTCCATAGTCCGGAGCGTCCACTTCCGTTGACTAATCGGCTGGCTGAGTGGGCTGAGCTGAATAGGTTGTTCGGACTTGCCATGATGGATGTGGTCACTCATCTGTGGCCGGAAAGGCCCAAGCCGAAGAGTTATTTTGGCTTGTTGCAGCAATTCCTTGGGGCGGTGTCGCATATCAAGGCGATGAAGCGGTCGGCATGCATAGAAGGTGCACGGATGGCTCTCGCCCGTGTGAAGACATACTGGGCGGACATGGATGCCACTCCTGTTGCATCCCGGGGTTCGGACAAGAGCCGATTACCCGCCGAGCACTATTTTGAGGAAGTCCTGCAAGGCGCTCATTTAATAGAATCGCAATGCTCGAAAGATGTCATGTTCAAATGACGTGTATAATTTGTGAGATCATATTTATAATGCAATAGCTTTTTATACTTGTGCATTCAAGTATTGAACTATCTCCTGTGCGGCCGTATATGTATGAATAACCTGAAAGTTGCAGTCTTTGGCTTCAGCCCCAATGCACATGGTGCGGGGTGTTTGCAAAAAGAAAAGCGCTTTTTCACACTTAATCCAATGTCTTGGTCCTTTTAGGGAGGTGATAGAGTAGCAAACTAGGCAACCGGACTATAATGCTTTATCACTTTCACTTAGCCATAGGAGCTCGAATGTGGGGCTACTATATAGCCCCTAGCGGCACCGCTCTTCTCCGAACTTCGGAGCGTGTATGTGCCTGACCGAGAAGCGGTCCTTCGTCAAAGCGGAGGAATTCTAAACATTCCAATGGTCGATCGAGTGGTTGACCAGTCTCTCGCTATATCATGACAGTCAGTTTTCGGCTTTCTCTACCGAGGTGCTCGCCCGGCCGAACCGGGGCACAATCGCAGTAGTTCTCCTGGTGCCGCGTTAGCCGATGATACGGAACGTAAGGCAGCAAAACACAGGAGCCGGGCAAACCCAACATTTGACCAAAGACATGATTCGAAGCTGATGCATATAAGGCCTAACTCGAGACGCCGAACACTCCCTGAGGTGTTCGGTCTTTATGATACCGGGCAGAACAATGCCCTAAGCCCCTAGTGTCCAGGTACAGGCGGGAACTTCTGACGCGGCTGATGCCAAAACGCCAGCCTCCTCCTCGGCTAGGGTGGGAAACCGGGGGATGTGTATCAACAAGAGACATTAAGAAAGGTTTACGCACGGTCTTAATCTGAAAAGAATCCTTGCAACGGGTCCCTGCTGCATGTCTGCGCCTATGTCTCCGTTGTGCTGTATCCTGGATGGGTGTAGCACGTGCTTCATCTGTAAGAGAGAAGGACTTAGTTTCCAAGAAATATCATGCAGATGTTGTATTAAAATAGAATAGAATGAAGAAAGTTGAGCTTTATTGGCTCTCATCGTTTAGATACGCGGCCCCTTATAAAGGGGATATGCGGCTAGGAAGCCCCTTGTTTAGTTACGCCGGACTCGCTTAACCATGTCCGAGGTCTGAATGACCTATTTTTAGGGGCTTTTGACCTGCAAGGTCTGATTAGTGTGTGGCTGTCGAGGCAGTCTCACGTTCTCCGTGGTCGACGAACACTCAGAGTTACTTTTTAATGAGATTATGCCACGTTGACCGGGCATTTTTAAGCGTAAGAAACGCGTAATGTGGTATTGCCTTAGGGCTGGCGAAAGCTGCGTGCCCCAGTAGTGCTTAAGGGCTACTGTTGAATGGGGCGATGGAGAGTGAGCTTTTTGCGACGGAGGTTGCTGGATGAACCGAACACAACCTCTGGTGGTACAGAGTCTGTATAATTGGCTTAAAGGCCTGGCGTCACTCCTGTAAAGGAAGTGCTGCTATGGCGAATTTTGGTAGGGTCTATCCCCATTCTGCGGGCGGTGTCCTGGTATTGCAGGTGCCGCGCTGTCTTTTCGTGTTATCACATGAAGTGAGTTCACTGTTTTGACTTCTAGTGGGAAAGCCTTCTATTTTCCGGAGTGCTGCTTTTGGGTTTCGTCACTTTCGCTTGGTGTGTCGAGCCCCTTGTGTTCGGCGTTAAGTCGGCCGGACTGTTTTGAAGACCCAACAATCTCTATGGGTATGGTTTGCAGGCTTCCCGGAGGTACCATGTATTTGACATAGTCTATCCAGAATCTTGTTTAGGTTGGATAGCTCGTCACTGTTGTCCTTGAGGGGCAGTGTTTTGTTGTTCGGCCGAGAGCTTTTGAATCCAGCATTGACCGTCATACTATTCGGGCCATTTTCTTATTCCGGCGCTGATCTTTTCTGTGTCGTGATTTCCCATTTCCATCCCTGACTTCGGATGTACTCGAGTCGCTGGTGCTGCATCTAGCCAGCCAGCTGTCTTCCCCCGTGCAAAAGCGGGTCATGAGGCTTGTTAGTGCGGCCATTGTTCTTGGTTTTTCCTGGTCGAGGTGTCTGGCAAGCCATTCATCTCGGACGTTGTGTTTAAAGGCTGCTAAGGCTTCAGCGTCCGGACAGTCGACTATTTGGTTCTTTTTAGTGAGGAACCTGTTCCAGAATTTGCGTGCTGACTCTCCGGGCTGTTGAGTTATGTTACTTAAATCGTCTGCATCTAGAGGGCGGACATAGGTCCTCTGAAAATTTGCTCAAAACGCATCCTCAAGCTCTTCCCAACTTCCAATGGTATTTTCTGGGAGGCTTTTAAGCCAATGCCGAGCTGGCCCTTTGAGCTTGAGGGGTAGGTATTTTATGGCATGGAGATTGTCTCCTCTGGCCATATGTATGTGTAGTATGTAATCCTCAATCCAGACTCCGGGGTTTGTTGTTCCGTCATATGCCTCTATGTTTACGGGTTTGAATCCCGCTGGAAATCCATGATCCAGTACCTCGTCGGTGAAACATAGTGGGTGTGCGGCGCCCCTGTATTTGGGTGTGCCGTTGTCTTCAAATGCTCGGCGGGTTATGTTGCTTCCTGGAGTCTTCTTTTTTGGCCCATAAATAGATCTGACTCGGTCGTCCTTTTTTCGAGGATCTTTATGCTGATCGTGTGTCGGCTTGTGTGTGGCGCCCTTGTTGCTCTTGGCCTGTCATCTGGTCGTTTATCCGGCCAGGCGGCTTCTTTCTTTTTTGACTGTGGGAGCTCTAAGGCCTCCTCGTCAAATTCGGGCAACAGCTTGCGCTTCAGGTAGCTCTTTGTCTGGTGACTAGCGCCATGTTTATCTACGCTGTTGAGCACTTTGCTCCATCTCATTCTGAGTGCGTCCTCCGCTGTTTTGAGCTTCCGCTTTTGCTTCTTCAAACTTCTTGCAGTGGCGACGAGCCTTTTATGAAGATTCATATGCTCTGGTGATGTGAGATCGTCTTCGCCGGGGATGGGTTGCTTGTCCAGTTCATGTCCGGCTGGCTGATTGGTGACATGTGCGTCGTCCACTGCTTCGCCCTACTCTAGGGCCGGGTCCGTATGGGTGCCGTTTTTATCGAGGCCGGTCTTCGGGTTGCGCTTGCGTCACCGTTTTGGTTGTTTGTTGGGGGAGTTGTCCTTCGCCATGTCCCGTTTTTCCTCATTATCGCTTCCTGTTGGTGTATCCATCATGTATACGTCGTGAGTTGGGGTGGCTTTCCCGTGCCCGGTAGGCGCTGGTTCTTGGTCGTCTCTGGCATCGTCGTCCATTCCGTTGATGTCTTCGGAGTCATAGTTTAGCATGTCGTTTAGATCGTCGACAGTGGCTACTAATTGGGTGGTGGGTGGGCTTTGAATTTCTTCGTCGTCCGCATCCCAACTGTCCTGGCCGCAGTCCGGCCAGGGCTCTCCTGATAACGAGAGATATTTTAGCGAACTCAAGATGTCGCCGAAAGGTGAGCGTTGAAAGATGTCCGCTATGGTGAACTCCATGATCGGCGCCCAATCGGATTCGATCGGAGGGGGCGCGGGAGGTTTGGAGTCCGGCGAGGAGTCTGGCACCTCGGAGTCACGAGCTTTATGAGGGACAAAGTCAGTGCTTGGCTCTATCGCCGTATAGGTTGCAGCCCCCGAGGCGGTGTCTAGCCATCCGTCCTCGATCTGCGCAGCCGGCTCCGAATTGAAGATCGGAGCGGGTTCGAGTGCGGCCTCCAGGGTACTGTCCGGCTGCAGAGCTAAATCATGCTCACCGTGACAGTGCGGCACGCTCGGTTGTGGCTCGAATCCATCGAGGATCAAGTCCCCGCAGATGTCGGCCGTGAAGTTCAAACTTCCAAATCTGACCCGACGGCCAGGGGCGTAGCTTTCGATCTGCTCCAGATGGCCAAGCGAATTGGCCCGTAGTGCAAAGCCGCCGAATAAGAAGATCTGCCCGGGGAGAAAGGTCTCAACCAGGACTACGTCGTTGATGATGGTCGAAGAAGCCATCGAGCCTATCGGTGACGACACAGAGGAACTCTCAATGAAAGCACCAATGTCGGTGTCAAAACCGGCGGATCTCGGGTACGGGGTCCCGAACTGTGCGTCTAGGCGGATGGTAACAGGAGACAAGGGACACGATGTTTTACCCAGGTTCGGGCCCTCTTGATGGAGGTAAAACCCTACGTCCTGCTTGATTAATATTGATGATGTGTGTTACAAGAGTAGAGCTACCACGAGATCAAGGAGGCTAAACCCTAGAAGCCAGCCTATGGTATGATTGTTGTTCGTCCTATGGACTAAAGCCATCCGGTTTATATAGACACCGAAGAGGGCTAGGGTTACACAGAGTCGGTTACAATGGTAGGAGATCTACATATCTGTATCACCAAGCTTGCCTTCCACGCCAAGGAAAGTCCCATCCGGACACGGGACAAAGTCTTCAATCTTATATCTTCATAGTCTTGGAGTCCGGCCGATCATGATAGTTCGGCTATCCAGACACCCCCTAGTCCGGAACTCCCTCACCCATATCTTTTTCCGGGATGCCCGGAACCCCTTCCAGTGACCCGATATGTACCTGGTACCCTCTGGAACACTTCCGGTGTCCTAATGCCATTGTCCTATATATAAATCTTTACCTCTCGGCCATTTTGAGACTCCTTGTCATGTCCGTGATCTCATCAGGGACTCTGAACAACATTCTATCACCAAATCACATAACTCATATAATACTATATCGTCACCGAACGTTAAGCGTGCGGACCCTATGGGTTCGAGAACTATGTAGACATGACCGAGACACCTCTCCGGTCAATAACCAATAGCGGAACCTGGATGCCCATATTTGCTCCTACATATTCTATGAAGATCTTTATCGATCGAATCGTTATGACAACATACGTAATTCCCTTTGTAAATTGGTATGTTACTTGCCAGGGATTTGATCGTTGGTATCTCTATACCTAGTTCAATTTGATACCGGCAAGTCTCTTTACTCGTTCCGTAATACGTCAACCCGTGACTAACTCCTTATTCATTTGCTTGCAAGCTTATGATGTGTATTACCGAGAGGGCCCAGAGATACCTCTCCGATATTCGGAGTGACAAATCCTAATCTCGATCTATGCCAACCCAACAAACACCTTCGGAGATACCTGTAGATCATCTTTACAATCACCCAGTTACGTTGTGAAGTTTGATAGCACACAAGGCTTCCTCCGGTATCTCAGAGTTGCATAATCTCATAGTCGAAGAATATGTATTTGACATGAAGAAAGCAATAGAAATAAAACTGAACGATCATTATGCTAAGCTAATGGATGGGTCTTGTCCATCACATCATTCTCCTAATGATGTAATCCCGTTATAAAATGACAACTCATGTCTATGGTTAGGAAACCTTAACCATCTTTGATCAATAAGCTAGTCTAGTAGAGGCTTACTAGGTACATGGTATTTGTTTATGCATTCACACATGTATTTAAGTTTTTGGTAAATACAATTCTAGCATGAATAATAAACCTTTATCATGAATAAGGAAATATAAAATAACAACTTTATTATTGCCTCTAGGGCATATTTCCTTCAGTCTCCCACTTGCACTAGAGTCAATAATCTAGTTCACATCACCATGTGATTTAACACCGATAGTTCACATCGTCATGTGATTAACACCCATAGTTCACATCGTCATGTGAACAACACCCAAAGGGTTTACTAGAGTCAATAATCTAGTTCACATCGCCATGTGATTAACACACAAAGAGTACTAAGGTGTGATCATGTTTTGCTTGTGAGAGAAGTTTAGTCAACGAGTCTGTTACATTCAGATCCATATGTATTTTGCAAAACTCTATGTCTACGAAGCTCTGTATGGAGCTACTCTAGATAATTGCTCCCACTTTCAATATGTACCTAGATTGAGACTCAGAGTCATCCGAATCGGTGTTAAAGCTTGTATCAACGTAACCCTTTACGATGAACTCTTTATCACCTCTATAACCGAGAAATATTTCCTTAATCCTCTTAGTTAACTAAGGATAATTTTGACCGATGTCCAATGATCTACTCCTGGATCACTATTGTACCACCTTTCCAAACTCATGGCAAGGGACACAATAGGTTTGGTACACAGCATGGCATAATTTATGGAACCTATGGTTGAGGCATAGGGAATGACTTTCATTCTCTCTGTATCTTCTGTCAGGGTCAGGCTTTGAGTCTTACTCAACTTCACACCTTGCAACACAAGCAAGAACCCTTTCTTAGACTGATCCATTTTGAACTTCTTCAAAATTTTGCCAAGGTATGTGATTTGTGAAAGTCCTATTAAGTGTTTCAATCGATCCCTATAGATCTTGATGCCCAATATGTAAGTAGCTTCACTGAGGTCTTTCATTGAAAAAATTCTTATTCAAGTATCCTTTTATGTTATCCAAAAATTCTATATCATTTCCAATCAACAATATGTCATCCACATATAATATCAGAAATGCTACAGAGCTCCCACTCACTTTCTTGTAAATACAGGCTTCACCGTAAGTCTGTAAAAAACCATATGCTTTGATCACCTTATCAAAGCATATATTCCAATTTCGAGATGCTTGCACCAGTCCATAGATTGGTCGCTACAGTTTGCACACTTTGTCAGCACCTTTAGGATTGAAAAACCCTTCTAGTTGCATCATATACAACTCTTCTTTAAGAAATCCATTAGGGATTGCAGTTTTGACATCCATTTTGCCAAATTTCATAAAATGCGGCAATTGCTAACATGATTCGGACAGACTTAAGCATCACTATGGGTGAGAAAGTCTCATCGTAGTCAACCCCTTGAACTTGTCAAAAACCTTTTGCGACAAGTCGAGCTTTGTAGACAGTAACATTACCATCAGCGTTCGTCTTCTTCTTGAAGATCCATTATTCTCTATGGCTTGCCGATCATCGGGCAGGTCCACCAAAGTCCACACTTTGTTCTCATACATGCATCCTATCTCAGATTTCATGGCTTCTTCATAGTTTGTAGGTTCACCTTGGTCTAATAACATGACTTCCAGGACAAGATTACCATACCACTCTGGTGTAGAGCGTGCTCTGGTCGACCTACGAGGTCCAGTAGTAACTTGATCTGAAGTTTTATGATCATCATCATTAGCTTCCTCTCTAGTTGGTGTAGGCATCAGGGAATGGTTTTCTGTGATGTGCTACTTTCCAGTTCGAGAGAAGGTACAATTACCTCATCAAGTTCTACTTTCCTCCCACTCACTTCTTTCAAGAGAAACTCCTTCTCTAGAAAGGATCCATTCTTGGCAACAAAGATCTTGCCTTCAGATCTGTGGTAGAAGGTGTACCCATTAGTTTCTTTAGGGTATCCTATGAAGACGCACTTCTCCGAGTTAGGTTCGAGCTTATCAGGCTGAAGCCGTTTGACATAAGCATCGCATCCCCAAACTTTAAGAAATGATAGCTTAGGTTTCTTGCCAAACCACAATTCATACTGTGTCGTCTCAACGGATTTAGACGGTGGACTATTTAACGTGAATGCGGTTGTCTCTAATGCATAACCCCAAAACTATAGTGGTAAATCGGTAAGAGACATCATAGATCATACCATATCTAATAAAGTACGGTTATGATGTTCGGACACACCATTATGCTATGGTGTTCCAGGTGGCGTGAGTTGTGAAACAATTCTACATTGTTTTGAATGAAGGCCAAACTTGTAACTCAAATATTCACCTTCGCAATCAGATCGTAGAAACTTTATTTTCTTGTTACAATGATTCTCCACTTCACTCCAAAATTCTTTGAACTTTTCAAATGTTTCAGACTTGTGTTTCATTAAGTAGATATACCCATATCTGCTCAAATCATCTGTGAAGGTCAGAAAATAACGATACCCGCCGCGTGCCCCAACACCCATTGGACCGCATACATCGGTATGTATTATTTCAAATAAGTCATTGGCTCGCTCCATTGTTCTGGAGAACGGAGTTTTAGTCATCTTCCCCATGAGGCATGGTTCGCAAGCATCAAATAATTCATAATCAAGTGACTTCAAAAGCCCATTCTGCATGGAGTTTCTTCATGCGCTTTACACCAATATGACCTAAACAGCAGTGCCACAAGTATGTTGCACTATCATTATCAACTTTGCATCTTTTGGCATCAATATTATGAATATGTGTATCACTACGATCGAGATTTCATAAACCATTCACATTGGGTGTATGACCATAGAAGGTTTTATTCATGTAAACAGAACAACAATTATTCTCTAACTTAAATGAATAACCATATTGCAATAAACATGATCTAGTCATATTCATGCTCAATGCAAACACCAAATAACATTTATTTAGGTTCAACACTAATCCCAAAGGTGTAGGGAGTGTGCGATGGTGATCGTATCTTCCTTGGAAACACTTCCAACTCACATCGTCACCTCGCCCTTAACTAGTCTCTATTTATTCTGCAACTCCTGTTTCAAGTTACTAATCATAGCAACTGAACCGGTATCAAATACCTAGGGGCTGCTACGAACACTAGTAAGGTACACATCAATACCATGTATATCAAATATAGCTTTGTTGACTTTGCCATCCTTCTTATCCGCCAAGTATTTGGGGTAGTTCCGCTTCTAGTGACCATTCCCTTTGCAGTAGAAGCACTCAGTTTCAGGCTTAGGTCCAGCTTTGGGCTTCTTCACGGGGGTGGAAACTTGCTTGCCATTCTTCCTGAAGTTCCCTTTCTTTCCCTTTGCCCTTTTTCTTGAAACTAGTTGTCTTGTTAACCATCAACACTTGATGCTCTTTCTTGATTTCTATCGTCACCGATTTCAGCATCGCGAAAATCTCGGGATTTGTTTTCGTCATCCCTTGCATATTATAGTTCATCACGAAGTTCTAGTAGCTTGGTGATAGTGACTAGAGAATTCTGTCAATCACTATCTTATTTGGAAGATTAACTCCAACATGATTCAAGCGATTGTAGTACCCAGATATTCTGATCACATGTTGACAGGCTGTTCCTCCATGTTGTAGGCAAAGTAAAGGTCTCATACCTCTTGACATGGGCATCCATCTGAAATACCAATTTCAACTCTTGAAACATCTCATATGTTCCATGGCATTCAAAACATTTTTCAAGTCACGGTTCTAAGTCGTAAAGTATGGTACACTAAACTATTAAGTAGTCATCATATCGAGCTTGCCAAAGGTTCATAATGTCTGCATCTTCTCATGCAATAGGCCTGTCACCTAGCAGTGCATTAACGACATAATTCTTCTGTGCAGCAATGAGGATAATCCTCAGACCACGGACCAAGCCCGCATCATTGCTGCTATCAACTTTCAACTTATTTTTCTCTTAGGAACATATCAAAAATATATAGGAGCTATATCGCGAGCTATTAATCTACAACATAGATATGCAAAAATATCAAGACTAAGTTCATGATAAATGAAGTTCAATTAATCAAATTACTAAAGAACTCCCACTTAGATAGACATCCCTCAAGTCATCTAAGTGATACATGATCAAAATCAACTAACCCATGTCTGATCATCACGTTAGATGGGGTAGTCATCAATGGTGAACATCTCTATGTTGATCATATCTACTATGTGACTCATGTTTGACCTTTCGGTATCCAGTGTTTCGAGACCATGTCTATACATGCTAGGCTCGTCAAGTTTAACCCAAGTATTCTGCATGTGCAAAATTGTCTTGCACCCGTTGTATGTGAAAGTAGAGTCTATCACACCCGATCGTCACATGTTGTCTCCAAACGACAAACTATATCAACAGTGCATACTCAGGGAGACCACTTTTATCTTGAAATTAAGTGAAGGGGTCATCTTATAATGCTACCGCCATTCTAAGAAAAATAAGATGCATAAAATATAAACATCACATGCAATCAAAATATGTGACATGATATGGCCATCATCATCTCGTGCTTTTGATCTCCTTCTCCAAAGCATCGTCATGATCTCCATCGTCACCGGCTCGACACCTTGATCTCCACCATTGCATTGTGGTCATCTCGCCAACTATTGCTTCTACAACTATCACTAACGCATAGTGATAAAGTAAAGCAATTACATGACGTTTGCATTTCATACAATAAAGAGACAACCATAAGGCTCCTACTGGTTGCCGATAACTTACAAAACATGATCATCTATACAATAACATTTATCACATCATGTCTTGACCATATCACATCACAACTTGCCCTGCAAAAACAAGTTAGACGTCCTCTACTTTGTTGTTGCAAGTTTTACGTGGCTGCTATGGGCTTCTAGCAAGAACCGTTCTTACCTACGGTAAAACCACAATGGTGATTTGTCAAGTTTTCTATTTTAACCTTCTTCAAGGACTAGCGGCAGTCAAGTTCGATTCAACTAAAGTAGGAGAAACAGACACCCGCTAGCAACCTTTATGCAAAACTAGTTGCATGTTAGTCGGTCAGGTCTCATGTGCGTGGACATGTAAGGTTGGTCCGGGCCGCTTCATCCCACAATACCGCCGAATCAAAATAAGACGTTGGTGGTAAGCAGTATGACTATCACCGCTCACAACTTTTTGTGTTCTACTCGTGCATATCATCTACGCATAGACCTGGGTCATGATGCCACTGTTGGGGAATGTTGCATGGAAAACAAAAAAAATTTATGCACATGCAATGATCTATCCATGGATATGCATAACAACGAGGGGGGAGTGTGTCTACGTACCCTTGTAGACCGTAAGCGGAAGCGTTTCACAATGTGACTGATGTAGTCGAACTTCTTCCCGCTCCAACCGATCAAGTACCGAATGCACGGTACCTCCGCGTTCTGCACTCGTTCAGCTCGATGACGTCCCTCGCCTTCTTGATCCAGCAAGACGTCGAGGTAGTAGATGAGCTCTATCAGCACGACGGTGTTGTGACGGTGATGGGGAAGTGATCTCCACAGGGCTTTGCCTAAGCACTGCGAAAATATGACCGGGGGTGTAAACAGTGGAGGGGGCGCCGCACACGGCTATGCAATTATTTGAGGTGTGCTAGGCGCCCCCCTCCCACATATATATAGGTGGGAGGGAGGGAGGATTAGCCAAAGGAGGCCCCCAAGTAGGAGGAATCCTACTTGGGGTCTCTCCCAAGGTGGTGCCCCCTGCCATGTATCACCGAGGGAGAAGGAAAGAGGGGGGAGAGGGAAGGAAGTGGGAATCCTAATCCACACTTTCCTTTCCCTTGTCCCCTTTCCTTCCCCTCCTTAGGCCGGCCCATATGGGGGGCGCATCATCCCCTTGTGGCTAGTGTGTTTCCCCTCTTGTCCCATAAGGCCCATATCTTTTGCCGGGGGTGCCCGGAACCCCTTCCAGTGACCCGATATGTACCCGATACCCTCCGGAACATTTCCGGTGTCCGTATACCATCGTCCTATATATCAATCTTTACCTCTCAACCATTTTGAGACTCTTGGTCATGTCCGTGATCTCATCCGGGACTCTAAACAACATTTGGTCACCAAATCCCATAACTCATATAATACTATATCATCATCGAACGTTAAGCGTGCGGACCCTACGGGTTCGAGAACTATGTAGACATGACCAAGGCACCTCTCCAATCATTAACCAACCTGGATGCCCATATTGGCTCCTACATATTCTACAAAGATCTTTGTCGATCGAACCATTATGACAACACACGTAATTCCCTTTGCCCATCGGTATGTTACTTGCCCAGGATTCGATCATCAGTATCTCTATACGTAGTTCAATCTCGTTACCGGAAATTCCCTTTACTCATTCTGTAATACATCACCTCGTGACTAACTCCTTAGTCGTTTGCTTGCAAGCTTATGATGTGTGTTACCCAGAGGGCCCAGAGATACCTCTCCGATACTCGGAGTGACAAATCCTAATCACTACAAGAAATATGTCAACTAGTGACCTTCTATCAGTGACTCTGGAAGAATTGGTCATAGATCTATGACCATTTCAGACCAATTGGTCAAAAGCTGTTCGGGGGTTCCAAATCCTAAATTATAACGACCATTTTGGTCAGAAAGGTCGTAATTTCCTTACACAAAATGGTCATAAAGCAGACAGCAGTGGTCCGCTGCCTTATTTCTAGTTGATCACGACCAATATAGATAGTGAGAACCTTGTAAATTGTGGTGGGTTGCTATGACTAGGTGCCACCTCATTAGTTTTGCCTATGTGTCATGTCCATGTGTCAATTTTGCCCTAGGTTGTGAAGCAACCTATATTTCCATCATTCCCAAAATTCCCAAAAAAATCTCATAAATTCTTTGGGTCATATCTTCGTCAAATATGTAAAATACCTTCCTTGCCTAGTTCAAAAATAATTCAACAATATTCATTTTCCTATTCTGTTCAGAACAACACTTTGTGAAGGAAGTGTTATTTATATATTCTTGATTGCCCTCAAAAATTTTGGGCACTATTTCCTATCCAAATCATTGCCTCATGACAAAATTCAGCTCCATTTGCCTAGTAAATCTTCCTCGGCAAATTTCCAAAGTTTTTGTCCACCTAGAACCTTTGTGAAAGAAGTACTAGCTATGCATATCCTGATGAGTTGTATTTTTGCCACATATTCTTTATGCCCATATAACTTACCTACACCAAATTTGAGCTCAGTTCATTTAGCCAATTTCTCTCACTAATTTTCCAAAGTTTCTGTCCAGAGAAGAGCACTGTGAAGGAAGTGCTATTTATATATTCTTGGTTGCCCTCAAAATTTTGGGGCACTCTTTCCTATCCAAATCATTGCCTCATGAAAAAATTCTATTCCATTTGCCCAGTAAATCTTCCTCAGCAAATTTCCAAAGTTTTTTTCCACCTAGAACCTTTGTGAAAGAAGTACTAGCTATGCATATCCTAATGAGTTGAATTTTTGCCACATATTCTATATGCCTATGTAACTTACATACACCAAATTTGAGCTCATTTCATTTTCTCTCACTAATTTTCCAAAGTTTCTGTCTAGAGTAGAGTATTGTGAAGGAAGTACCGGTTTGGCATGTCCAAATGGTATCCATTTTCTACAGTGCTTTCCTATGCCCAAATAACCATCCTCCACCAAATTTGAGCTCAATCCATTCATTATTTTGGGCCCAGCTTCAACATTCGTAGTTATGTCCAGTATGGTACTTTGCAAAGCAAGTACCACCTAGGCTCCTCCTTTTGAGCTAAAAATTTGTGAAGACAGTCTTCTTAGTTACTGATCATCCTCAGCCAAAACTCATGCCCATTAGCCATGTGCATTTCATGTACCACTAATCAAACACTTGGCTGCTAATTCATGTTTGAGCATAGATCGGTCTCCTTGTGAGAATCTTATGTTGTAATTTTCTTTCTAGCTCCTACCTGGGGAGTTCCCAACACACTAGACATGCCTAGGCCGCCCAGAACGCATGGCAACGCCACGGCCACGCGGTGACCACGTGGCGGGCATGAGAGTTTATGCGCTCTAGAGTTGGGGCCTTCGGCCACCGTCCAAACCTCGATGTATTGCCACCAAACCATGTATTTCTGATTAAATAGGTACTTACGTAACTAGAAATGATTTTTGGAAAAAATAAATAGCAAACTATAAGGCAACTGTACTTCATATTTGACCCGCTTCCAACTGAATCGGCGGAAATTTGTCTTTTTCATGAGAGGTGGATCAAAACTTTTTACACCCAACCATTTTGTCAATTGTGCATTAAATATGTCCTCGTATTTTATAAAATTCATTTGGTCCAATTTTGTAACAATTATTTGGTAGATTCTTCACAAAAAACCTCATTTTGGGCACTCGGAAAATGGAAAATGGCTTTTTCATCCAAAGAAAATTAAAACTTCCTTAGGCGACATTGTTGCCATTCCAATATGCACCCTTGTGCACAATATGAGATCATTTGAACAAACTATGCCACGAATGTGGCCATAAGATTGATCATTTGGGTTGAAAGCCATGAATCTTTACACATGATAGCTCGTTTTTTAGAACATTTTTTTAAAATAGTTGCCATATTACAAGTTTATTATTTTTCCTGGTAACTTGGTCACATATAATGACACAATGCGAAGGTTTTCCAATTTTTGATTTTGTTTGAATTTTTTATGCCCGTTTCAAAATGTGGTCAAAACGGTGGGAATGACCATTCCTAGCTAGTAGTTGAATCTTGGAATTTTTTGGTGTTTCTCTTATTAAATAGATAATTTTGTACCTAGAAATGATTTTTGGGAAAAATAAAGAGCAAACTATGAGGCAGCCGCAGTTCAAATTTGACCCGTTTCCTACTGAATCGGCGGAAATTTGTCTTTTTCACTAAAGGTGGAACAAAGCTTTTGACACCCAACCATTTGGTCAATTGTGCATTAAATATGGCCTAGTATTTTACAAAAATTATTTGGTCTAATTTTGCAACAATTATTTGGTATGTTCTTCACAAAAAAAAACCTCACTTTTGGCACTTGAAAAATAGAAAATGATTTTTCGTCCAAAGAAAATGAAAACTTCCTTAGGCAACATTGTTTGCCATTATAATATGTACCCTTGTGCACAATATGAGATCATCTGAACAAACTATGCAATGAATGTGGCCATAAGATTGAACATTTGGGTTGAAAGCCATGAATCTTGACACATGATAGCTCATTTGTGAGAACACTTTTTAAAAATAATTGTCGTATTACAAGTTTATTATATTTCCTGGTAACTTAGTCACATATAATGACACAATGTGAAGGTTTTCCAATTTTTTGATTTTCTTATACCCGTTTCAAAATGCGGTCAAAACGGCGGGAATGACCGTTCATAGCTAGTGGTTGAATCTTGGAATTTTTTTGGTGTTTCTATAATTAAATAGATACTTAAGTACCTATAAATGATTTTTGAAAAAAAAAATAAAGAGGAAACTACGAGGTAGCTGCAGTTCAAATTTGACCCGCTTCCTACTGAATCGGTGGAAATTTATCTTTTTCACGAGAGGTGGATAAAAGCTTTTGACACCCAACCATTTGGTCAATTGTGCATTAAATATGGCCTAATATTTTAGAAAATTGATTTGGTACAATTTTGCAACAAATATTTGTTAGGACCTTCACAATTAAACCCATTTTGGGCACTCGTAAAATGGAAAATTGAGTTTTCATCCAAAGAAAATGAAAACTTCCTTAGGCAACATTGTTTGACATACCAAGATGCACTCTTGTGCATAATATGAGATCAATATTTGAATTTTTCATGTGAAAAAGTAGAAGAAAAACAAAAGAAAAAACACAATTATATGTGCTCTATTCCTATTGGTGGAATTCGTTGTCACACGGATCGATGACATGGCGCCCATCCATCCATCCATCTCTCCATGCATACCACATCCATCCATCCATTTTTGTACAGAAAAAAAATGAAAAAGAAAACCCCACCCGCATGCACCTACCCAAACCCTACCCAGATCCCATCGATCCCCTCCTCCCATCGCACCCCTCCTCCCCCATCTCCTCGCCGCCGCCACCGGCGGCGCTCCCCTCGATCCCTCCCACTGCTGTCTGCCTCCCTCAGATCGAGCTCCCCCTTCCCTCTCCCTCCCACCTCTCGAAGCTCCCGTGTCCCACCGCCACTGCTGACTACCACGCCATCGCCGCCTACCACACTGTTGCGGCCGGCCACGATGTCCAGTACCCGTACTACTCCTACCGCGGTGGCGCCGACGCCTTGTGCCGCTGTGGCAGGCCGGCGACGGCGGCCGTGCCCACCGAGGAGGGCTTCTTCGACGACATCTTCGGCGCCCGTGCACGTCAGGTGCAGTCGAGGTCCAGGTCCAAGTCCACCAAGTCATCATCGGTGATCAGCTCCAGCCGCTCCGCCTTCCGGTTGCCGGCCACCAGCGGCGGCGCGGCAACGCTGCCCTCTCCTCCTTCACGTCCAAGCTCAGGTGAACCAGACGTCGGGTGCGATTCAGGCGACGCCGCCCTCTCCTCTCCCACCCAAGATCCCCATAGCAGTTCGATCTGTAGTTGTGTCATTAGGTAGCCAGATCCCCATTTAGTATGCATGTAGTCGTAGCACCATTAAGTCAACCAAACCAATCAAGCAAGCAATGTGTTCATGTAGATGTAGCGGTTAATCAGCGTCAATGGCAGGCACCGGGGCGTTCTCGTAGATCCAAACTAGGCAAGTCCGGTTATTAGTCAGTAGTAGCATTTGTTGTGATTCTGAACATGTTGTTCTATTATTACACTGCATTTTGTACCATTCCGTCACAAGGTTCAGTTAAGATTTTCCCCCTGCAAAAAAAAAGGTTCAGTTAAGATTCAGTTGCAAGCTTTGCATGTCATTGAGATTCTGGAAGATGATTTGGTTCACTTCACCCAATGATTTCTTCGTCATAAACTGAGCATATGTGGTTTCTTCAGGAACCCTCCTTATTGAAGTGTGCATCCATTCCATTGAGATGTCTATTGTAAGCAGCAAAGTTTTGTTGATAACAGTTCGTGTGCTTGCCCACTAACAAGTTTGCATTTCTGCCCAATAACAGGTTCCACTTCTTGGTGGAGCGATGTGCGCATGCACCTGGCATTTCTTCTACAACTCAGTGTCTCTCGAGGTAACATATTAACCTGAAGGCAAAGCAGTTGCATTCCCTTTGCTACTAATCATCGATATCAGCTAGACTGCAGGACTCAACTGTACCGTACGCCGGGCGATCGTGCTACTAACTGCCAGGCCACCGACGCCGGTGCTGACCCCGACCAGAGATATGCTGCCGCCCAGGACACCAAGCTGTTGGACGACTTCGAAGACGCCGAAGCCGACACCAAAGTTTAACTACCACCTCCAAATCAAATCCTTGGGCTTCATTCATGGATGTCTAGTACTGCTAGTTAATCCTGGGGCTTAATTACCATTAGTCCACATTTCATATTATTCTTGGAGTACCGTACTGTAGCAGCAACACTGTACTGTAGCAGCAGCATTAGTAAACTGAATACTCCTTCGACTAAGGAAGCTGAATATCACTCCCTCCGTTCATAAATAAGTGATGTGGTTTTAGTTCACTTATTTATGACCGGAGGTAATACTTTGCAGAATCATTGTTCAGCCTCTTTGTTTATGTGGGGTTCTTATTCATTTGCCTTCGTCCTCCTGGCAGGCATCTTTCGTACATTGAGCAACAATGGCGAATTCGAGTGGATGATGGAAGGCCTCAGTTTGGGGCCAAGAAAAGGCGTGGACGAGACCATTTCTTCAAGGTCTTTCTCGATCAGTTGAAATATTTGGTTTTCCATGACTTGGACTATTGGGGCAGACTTATCAAGTTGTTGCTCTTTATGTTATGTTATACCACCTGCATATGCATGCTCTAGCTTCTAGGTAGTAGAAGAATTGACATGTGGGATGCAAGTCCAAGCTTGATACTGTAAATGTTACTCCCACCTATACAGTTGGACTACTCGGGTGTCAAGTTGGTGTTGAACTGTAGTCTATAGTATGCACCTGCATATGCACCTACATGTGTAGTCAGTAACTAGTGCTACTGCTTGAACTCAAAATTTCTTTTACAAAGAATAAAAAGATGAGCATTTCTCCAGCCAATGTCTGCAGTAGTTGTTGTTGTGTAATCATCAGTTGGACCTATGCATTTCATCAAAATTTGCAATTATGTTTGTTGCCTAAGAAACTAGCGAATTATAGAGGCCTGAGATTCTTTTTTTGTTGTACTTGTACGTGTAGCAGTGTTCTTGGCACTATGACCTGAAGCAATCAGTCGGGCAATTGCATTCTTGGCATGCTCTGTTGCTCTCCTAGTTTTTAACCTATGTGTAGTAGTACATAGGAATAGAGGTATGCTAAATCTGGCATTTTCAAGTATGATGTGTTGCTGCGACTGCTCTCAGCTTAATAATTTTAACTCTTCTGGCATTTTCAAGTATGCACAGTGTATTAGTGTATCATCATCTGTGTTATATGTTTCCGCCACGGAATCAACGAAATGTTCCTGCAATAAGATGTATTTATTTAGACGAAGTATCCACTTTCCCTGACATAATATGTTCGTGTTCACGACAGTCCGCCTGCAAATTGCTGGACGCAACATCAATGTAGCTCTGATCCGGAACCTGGTTCTTGGATGCAACACGCATTGTCCTGGACAGGTATAGCCCCGGTCATACCATAATATGTTAGTGCTCAGTCATGTATGCATCTCCATGTTGCAAGCCTGCCATACTTGATAGGATCTGTACTTATTAACTACTCATATGTGCTTGTAGAGAAGAATACAATTATTATTTAACCAGTCCAGATTTTTAATATTTGATGTGCTTCCAAGGGACACAGATCTCTACTCTATATAATCCACACTTTGTTCTGGAAGCAAGTCAGTTGTACCATGTTGTTACATCACAACAAGGTGTCATTTGATGTACTGCTGTTGTTGATGCTCCCTAGAGTCTAGATGTAGATGTACTGCTGCTGTTGATGCTCTAGCTGTAGCCTATACTATTGTTGTTTTGCTACTGCAGTGTTAGTTTTGCTACTGCTAGGTGTTGGCTGCTACTAGTTAGTACTTAGTAGTTACTACTAGCAGTACTAGTAGTTGCTGCTGCTTCTATTGCTTGTGCAATTGTGCTAGTAGCCAGTAGATGTTCATTGCATGACCTGCACTAGTAGCTAGTAGATGTGTTGATACCTGTACGCTAGTATTGTTGGTGTGTTGAATATCTTAGTAGAACATCATCAGGTTGATGTGTTGTAGCCAAGTTTTGGAAGTTTTGCCATGCCATGCTTAGTGTTTACTGAACTGAGGTATTTGGGCATTTATGTGTAATTTTTATTCTCTTGAATGGATTTTTTTTATTGCAATCATTTAACTTCCACAGTATCTCACTTATAATTCATGCAGATCAGGATCTAATGTTGTTGAGGTGGCTGCTGTTGTGACCATGATCAGAAGAAGGCTGGAGATGTGTACAATAGTTTTAGTTGATGTTGCCACCATGTTTTGGTGCATGTCTATTTCTTTTTGATTGTATGCAAACTTGATGGATCATGCAGATGTGTATGTGATGTCGTGAGTTTCATTGAGTGATTTCTGGATTTGATCATTTAATTGAGAGAATTATTGATTGTTTGTTGTTGAAATGTGTAAAAGAAATCTGTGAATGAAAAGGCTGAATGTTCTATTGGATCGAATAATATTTGGGCTCTAAAAAGGCTATGGCCCAAACAATAGTGGACTAGAATATTGCGCATTTACAAAAAAAAGGTACAAAAAGGCTTAATTAAATGGACTATGAAATGGATGAGGCCTAGAAATAAAAAGGTAGAATTGTTGGGCTTCGCCCATGAAGCCGATCAAAAATTGATAGATAATAATAACAATAAGGCCAAATTATTGGGCTCGGCCCATGTAAAACATCGAATTGAATCGGGCTGAATCTTGTCAATGACCTTTTCAATTGGTCGCAATTTTGCCACGTCAGATTGCCACGTCGGATCCGACATGGCCTGGGCAGATAGCTAGTGACCAAAACAAAAGGTCATGGGTTCAACGACCTTTTGTTTTGGTCGTAAACTTCTACGACCTTATCCCAAAGAAGGTCGTTAATTTCAATTCACGACCGCCAGCTTTTGACCATCTGTTTTTGGTCACAAAAAGGTCGCAAATGAAAATCAATGACCTTTTAGTGACCGATAGTGAGGGTCACAAGTTGACATATTTCTTGTAGTGAATCTCGATCTATGCCAACCCAACAAACACCTTCGGAGATACCAGTAGAGCATCTTTATAATTACCCAGTTATGTTGTGACGTTTGATAGCACATAAGGCATTCCTCCGGTGTCCGGGAGTTCCATAATCTCGTAGTCGAAGGAATATGTATTTGACATGAAGAAAGCAATAGCAATAAAACTGAACGCTCATTATGCTAAGCTAACGGGTGGGTCTTGTCCATCACATCATTCTCCTAATGATGTGATCCCGTTATCAAATGACAACTCATGTCTATGGTTAGGAAACCTTAACCATCTTTGATCAACGAGGTAGTCTAGTAGAGGCTTACTAGGGACACAATATTTGTTTATGTATTCACACATGTATTTAAGTTTCTGATCAATACAATTCTAGCATGAATAATAAACCTTTATCATGAATAAGGAAATATAAAATAACAACTTTATTATTGCCTCTAGGGCATATTTCCTTCAAAGGTTAAGATGAAATTAACTATGAATAGAAGTTTTTGTCCAATGTGTGCATAAATTATGTTATTGCTCCATTTGAATTGGTTGGATGACATATATGGATGACTTTATTGTTTCCATTGTTCTTAGATGCATAAGCTCGTAAATTTGTGTGAGCACTAACGAATTTTGTGTATGCAGTCACCGCCTCCTCTATGCAAGTACTTCACATGGATAGATCATGAAGTGTGAGAAGATGTCCAAAAGGACCAATATCAAGATTTTCTTAGGTGCCAACGTGTTGGGGAACGTAGTAATTTCAAAATTTTCCTACGCACACGCAAGATCATGGTGATGGTATAGCAACGAGAGGGGAAAGTGTTGTCCACGTACCCTCGTAGACCGTAAGCGGAAGCGTTAGCACAACGCGGTTGATGTAGTCGTACGTCTTCACAATCCGACCAATCCAAGTACCGAACGTACGGCACCTTCGAGTTCAGCACACGTTCAGCTCGATGACGATCCCCGGGCTCCGATCCAGCAAAGCTTCGGGGATGAGTTCCCTCAGCACAACGGCGTGGTGACGATGATGATGTTCTACCGGCGCAGGGCTTCGCCTAAACTCCGCGATGATATGACCGAGGTGGAATATGGTGGAGGGGGGCACCGCACACGGCTAAGGAATGATCCGTAGATCAACTTGTGTTGTTCATGGGGTGCCCCCCTACCCCCGTATATAAAGGAGCAAGGGAGGAGGAGGCCGGCCCTAGGAGGAGGGCGCGCCAAGGGGAGTCCTACTCCCACCGGGAGTAGGACTCCTTCTTTCCTAGTCCAACTAGGAGAAGGGGGAAAGGAGGGAAGTGGAGAAGGAAGGGAGAGGGGGCCGCGCCCCAAACCCTTTGTCCAATTCGGACTGGGTTTGGGAGGGGCGCGTGCCACCTCCTGGCTCCTTCCCACTAAGGCCCATTAAGGCCCAATACTCTTCCCCGTATTCCCGTAACTCCCCGGTACTCCGAAAAATACCCGAATCACTCGGAACCTTTCCGAACTCCGAATATAGTCGTCCAATATATCGATCTTTACGTCTCGACCATTTCGAGACTCCTCGTCATGTCCCCGATCTCATCCGGGACTCCGAACTCCTTCGGTACATCAAAACTCATAAACTCATAATAAAACTGTCATCGTAACGTTAAGCGTGCGGACCCTACGGGTTCGAGAACTATGTAGACATGACCTAGAACTATTCTCGGTCAATAACCAATAGCGGAACCTGGATGCCCATATTGGTTCCTACATATTCTACGAAGATCTTTATCGGTCAAACCGCATAACAACATACGTTGTTCCCTTTGTCATCGGTATGTTACTTGCCTGAGATTTGATCGTCGGTATCCAATACCTAGTTCAATCTCGTTACCGGCAAGTCTCTTTACTCATTCTGTAACACATCATCTTATAACTAGCTCATTAGTTACAATGCTTGCAAGGTTTAGGTGATGAGTATTACCGAGAGGGCCCAGAGATACCTCTCCGACAATCGGAGTGACAAAACCTTATCTCGAATTATGCCAACCCAACATGGACCTTCGGAAACACCTATAGAGCACCTTTATAATCACCCAGTTATGTTGTGACGTTTGGTAGCACACAAAGTGTTCTTTCGGTAAACGGGAGTTGCACAATCTCATAGTTGCAGGAACTTTGTATAAGTCATGAAGAAAGCAATAGCAACATACTAAACGATCAAGTGCTAGGCTAACGGAATGGGTCATGTCAATCACATCATTCTCCTAATGATGTGATCCCATTAATCAAATGACAACACATGTCTATATATTTAGGAAACATAACCATCTTTGATTAATGAGCTAGTCAAGTAGAGGCATACTAGTGACTTTATGTTTGTCTATGTATTCACACGTGTATCATGTTTCCGCTTAATACAATTCTAGCATGAATAATAAACATTTATCATGATATGAGGAAATAAATAATAACTTTATTATTGCCTCTAGGGCATATTTCCTTCAGTCTCCCATTTGCACTAGAGTCAATAATCTAGTTCACATCATTATGTGATTTAACACCAATATTCACATCTGTATATGATTAATACCCATAGTTCACATCGTCATGTGATCAACACCCAAAGGGTTTACTAGAGTCAATAATCTAGTTCACATCGCTATGTGATTAACACCCAAAAGAGTACTAAGGTATGATCATGTTTTTCTCGTGAGAGGAGTTTAGTCAACGGGTCTGTCACATTCAGAGCCGTATGTATTTTGCAAATATTCTATGTCTACAATGCTTTGCATGGAGCTACTCTAGCTGATTGCTCCCACTTTCAATATGTATCCAGATTGAGACTTAGAGTCATCTGGATTGGTGTAAAAGCTTGTATCGTTGTAACTTTTACGACGAGCTCTTTTATCACCTCCATAATCGAGAAACATCTCCTTAGTCCTTACTAAGGATATTCTTGACCGCTGTCTAGTGATCTACTTTTAGATCAAAATTGTATTCCTTTGCCAAACACAGAGCAAGGCATACAATAGGTCTGGTTCACAGCATAGCATACTTTATAGAACCTATGACTGAGGCATAGGGAATGACTTTTCATTCTCTTTCTATCTTCTGCCGTGGTCGGGTTTTGAGTCTTACTCAATTTCACACCTTGCAGCACAGGCAAGAACTCTTTCTTTGACTGTTCCATTTTGAACTATTTCAAAAATTTATCAAGGTATGTACTCATTGAAAAATCTTATCAAGCGTCTTTTGATCTATCTATATAGATCTTGATGCTCAATGTGTAAGCAGCTTCACCAAGGTCTTGCTTTGAAAAACTCTTATTCAAGTATCCTTTCATGCTATCCAGAATTTCTATATCATTTCCAATCAACAATATGTCATCCACATATAATATTAGAAATGCTACAGAGCTCCCACTCACTTTCTTGTAAATACAGGCTTCTCAAAAAGTCTGTATAAAACCATATGCTTTGATCAACTCATCAAAGCGTATATTCCAACTCCAAGAGGCTTGCACCAGTCCATAAATGGATCGCTGGAGCTTGCACACTTTGTTAGCACCTTTAGGATTGACAAAACCTTCTGGTTGCGTCATATACAACTCTTCTTTAAGAAAACCATTAAGGAATGCAGTTTTGACATCCATTTGCCAGATTTCATAAAATGTGGCAATTGCTAACATGATTCAGACAGACTTAAGCTTCGATATGAGTGAGAAAATCTCATCGTATTCAACACCTTAAACTTGTTGAAAACATTTTGCAACAAGTCGAGCTTAGTAGATAGTAACACTACTATCAGTGTCCGTCTTCCTCTTGAAGATCCATTTATTTAACATGGCTTGCTGATCATTGAGCGAGTCAATCAAAGTCCATACTTTGTTCTCATACATGGATCATATCTCAGATTTTATGGCCTCAAGCCATTTCGTGGAATTTTGGCTCATCATCGCTTCCTCATAGTTCGTAGGTTCATCATGGTCTAGTAACATGACTTCCAGAACATGATTACCGTACCACTCTGGTGCGGATCTTACTCTGGAAGACCTACGAGGTTTGGCAGCAACTTGATTTGAAGTTTCATGATCATCATCATTAACTTCCTCACTAATTGGTGTAGTAATCACTGGAACTGATTTCTGTGATGAACTACTTTCCAACAAGGGAGAAGGTAAAATTACCTCATCAAGTTCCACTTTCCTCCCACTCACTTCTTTCGAGAGAAACTTCTTCTCTAGAAAGGATCCATCTAGCAACGAATAACTTGCCTTCGGATCTGTGATAGAAGGTGTACCCAATAGTTTCCTTTGGGTATTATATGAATACACACTTCTCCGATTTGGGTTCGAGCTTATCAGGTTGAAAAACTTTTTCATATAAGCATCGCAACTCCAAACTTTAAGAAACGACAGCTTAGGTTTACTGCTAAACAATAGTTCATACAGTGTCATCTCAACGGATTTAGATGGTGCCCTATTAAACGTGAATGCAGCTGTCTTAATGCATAACCCCAAAACGATGGTGGTAAACCAATAAGAGACATCATAGATCACACCATATCTAGTAAAGTACGATTACGACGTTCAGACACACCATTACATTGTGGTGTTCCAGGTGGCGTGAGTTGCGAAACTATTTCACATTGTTTCAAATGAAGACCAAACTCGTAACTCAAATATTCGTCTCCACGATCAGATCATAGAAACTTTATTTTCTTGTTACGATGATTTTTCCACTTCACTCTGAAATTCTTTGAACTTTTCATCTATTTCAGACTTATGTTTCATCAAGTAGATATACCCATATCTGCTTAAATCATCTGTGAAGGTCAGAAAATAACGATACTCGCCATGAGCCTTAATACCCATTGGTCTGCATACATAAGTATGTATTATTTCCAACAAGTTTGTTGCTCGTTCCATTGTTCCGAAGAATGGAGTTTTAGTCATCTTGCCCAAAAGGCACGGTTCGCAAGCATCAAATGATTCATAATCAAGTGATTCCAAAATCCCATCAGCATGGAGTTTCTTCATGCGCTTTACACCAATATGACCTAAATGGTAGTGCCACAAATAAGTTGCACTATCATTATTAACTTTGCATCTTTTGGTTTCAATATTATGAATACGTGTATCACTACGATCGAGGTCCAATGAAACATTTTCATTGGGTGTGTAACCATATAAGGTTGTATTCATGTAAACAGAACAACCGTTTATTCTCTTACTTAAATGAATAACCGTATTGCAATAAACACGATCAAATCATATTCATGCTCAACACAAACACCAAATAATATTTATTTAGGTTCAGCACTAATCCCGAAAGTATAGGGAGTGTGCGATGATGATCATATCAATCTTGAAACTACTTTCAACACACATCGTCACTTCACCCTTAACTAGTTTCTGTTTATTCTGCAACTCCCGTTTCGAGTTACTACTCTTAGCAACTGAACCAGTACCAAGTACCGAGGGGTTGCTATAAACACTAGTAAAGTACACATCAATAACATGTATATCAAATATACTTATGTTCACTTTGCCATCCTTCTTATCCGCCAATCACTTGGGGTAGTTCCGCTTCCAGTGACCAATCCCTTTGCTGTAGAAGCACTTAGTCTCAGGCTTAGGACCAGACTTGGGCTTCTTCACTTGAGCAGCAACTCGCTTGCCGTTCTTCTTGAAGTTCCCCTTCTTCCCTTTGCCCTTTTCTTGAAACTAGTGGTCTTGTCTACCATCAACACTTGATGTTTTTCTTGATTTCTACCTTCGTTGATTTTAGCATCACGAAGAGCTTGGGAATCGTTTCCGTTATCCCTTGCATATTATAGCTCATCACGAAGTTCTACTAACTTGGTAATGGTGACTAGAGAATTCTGTCAATCACTATTTTATCTGGAAGATTAACTCCCACTTGATTCAAGCGATTGTAGTACCCAGACAATTTGAGCACATGCTCACTAGTTGAGCGATTCTCCTCCATCTTTTAGCTATAGAACTTGTTGGAGACTTCATATCTCTCAACTCGGGTATTTGCTTGAAATATTAACTTCAACTCCTGGAACATCTCATATGGTCCATGACGTTCAAAACGTCTTTGAAGTCCCGATTCTAAGCCGTTAAGCATGGTGCACTTAAACTATCAAGTAGTCATCATATTGAGCTAGCCAAACGTTCATAACGTCTGCATCTGCTCCTGCAATAGGTCTGTCACCTAGCGGTGCATCAAGAACATAATTCTTCTGTGCAGCAATGAGGATAAACCTCAGATCACGGATCCAATCCGCATAATTGCTACTAAAATCTTTCAAGATAATTTTCTCTAGGAACATATCAAAATAAACATATCAAAGCAACAACGCAAGCTATTGATCTACAACATAATTTGCAAAATACTACCAGGACTAAGTTCATGATAAATTAAAGTTCAATTAATCATATTACTTAAGAACTCCCACTTAGAAAGACATCCCTCTAATCTTCTAAGTGATCACGTGATCCAAATCAACTAAACCATAACCAATCATCACGTGAAATGGAGTAGCTTTCAATGGTGAACATCATTATGTTGATCATATCTACTATATGATTCACGCTCGACCTTTCGGTCTCCGTGTTCCGAGGCCATATCTGCATATGCTAGGCTCGTCAAGTTTACCCTGAGTATTCCGCGTGTGCAAAACTGGCTTGCACCCGTTGTAGATGGACGTAGAGCTTATCACACCCGATCATCACGTGGTGTCTGGGCACGACGAACTTTGGCAACGGTGCATACTCAGGGAGAACACTTCTTGATAATTAGTGAGAGATCATCTTATAATGCTACCGTCAAACAAAACAGAATAAGATGTATAACAGATAAACATCATATGCAATCAAAATATGTGACATGATATGGCCATGATCATCTTGCGCCTTTGATCTCCATCTCCAAAGTATTGTTATGATCTTTATCGTTACCGGCACGACACCATGATCTTCATCATCTTGATCTATATCAATGTGTCGTCACATGGTCGTCTCGCCAACTATTGCTCTTGCAACTATTGCTATCGCATAGCGATAAAGTAAAGCAATTATTTGGCACTTGCATCTTATGCAACAAAGAGACAACCATAGAGCTTCTGCCAGTTGCCGATAACTTCAACAAAACATGATCATCTCATACAACAACTTATATCTCATCACGTCTTGACCATATCACATCACAACATGCCCTGCAAAAACAAGTTAGACGTCCTCTACTTTGTTGTTGCAAGTTTTACGTGGCTGCTACGGGCTTAAGCAAGAACCAATCTCACCTACGCATCAAAACCACAACGATAGTTTGTCAAGTTGGTGCTGTTTTAACCTTCGCAAGGACCGGGCGTAGCCACACTCGGTTCAACTAAAGTTGGAGAAATTGACACCCGCTAGCCACCTGTGTGCAAAGCACGGCGGTAGAACCAGTCTCGCGTAAGCGTACGCGTAATGTCGGTCCGGGCCGCTTCATCCAACAATACCACCGAACCAAAGTATGACATGCTGGTAGCAGTATGACTTATATCGCCCACAATTCACTTGTGTTCTACTCGTGCATATAACATCAAACCATAAAACCTAGGCTCGGATGCCACTGTTGGGGAACGTAGCAATTTCAAAATTTTCCTACGCACACGCAAGATCATGGTGATGGCATAGCAACGAGAAGGGAGAGTGTTGTCCACGTACCCTCGTAGACCGTAAGCGGAAGCGTTAGCACAACGCGGTTGATGTAGTCGTATGTCTTCACGATCCGACCGATCCAAGTATGGAACGTACGACACCTCCGAGTTCAGCACACGTTCAGCTCGATGACGATCCCCGGGCTCCGATCCAGCAAAGCTTTGGGGATGAGTTCCGTCAGCACGACAGCATGGTGACGATGATGATGTTCTACCGGTGCAGGGCTTCGCCTAAACTCCGCGACGATATGACCGAGGTGGAATATGGTGGAGGGGGGCACCGCACACGGCTAAGGAACGATCCGTAGATCAACTTGTGTTGTTCATGGGGTGTCCCCTACCCCCGTATATAAAGGAGCAAGGGAGGAGGAGGCCGGCCCTAGGAAAAGGGCGCGCCAAGGGGAGTCCTACTCCCACCAGGAGTAGGACTCCTTCTTTCCTAGTCCAACTAGGAGAAGGGGGGAAAGGAGGGAAGTGGAGAAGGAAGGGAGAGGGGGGCCGCTCCCCAAACCCTTTGTCCAATTCGGACTAGGCTTGGGAGGGGCGCGCGCCACCTCCTGGCTCCTTCCGACTAAGGCCCATTAAGGCCCAATACTCTTCCCGGTATTCCCGTAACTCCCTGGTACTCCGAAAAATACCCGAATCACTCGGAACCTTTCCGAACTCCGAATATAGTCGTCCAATATATCGATCTTTACGTCTCGACTATTTCGAGACTCCTCGTCATGTCCCCGATCTCATCCGGGACTCCGAACTCCTTCGGTACATCAAAACTCATAAACTCATAATAAAACTGTCATCGTAACGTTAAGCGTGCGGACCCTACGGGTTCGAGAACTATGTAGACATGACCTAGAACTATTCTCGGTCAATAACCAATAGCGGAACCTGGATGCCCATATTGGTTCCTACATATTCTACGAAGATCTTTATCGATCAAACCGCATAACAACATACGTTGTTCCCTTTGTCATCGGTATGTTACTTGCCTGAGATTTGATCGTCGGTATCCAATACCTAGTTCAATCTCGTTACCGGCAAGTCTCTTTACTCGTTCTGTAACACATCATCTTATAACTAACTCATTAGTTACAATGCTTGCAAGGTTTAGGTGATGAGTATTACCGAGAGGGCCCAGAGATACCTCTCCGACAATCGGAGTGACAAAACCTAATCTCGAATTATGCCAACCCAACATGTACCTTCGGAAACACCTGTAGAGCACCTTTATAATCACCCAGTTACATTGTGACATTTGGTAGCACACAAAGTGTTCTTCTGGTAAACGGGAGTTGCACAATCTCATAGTTGCAGGAACTTTGTATAAGTCATGAAGAAAGCAATAGCAACATACTAAATGATCAAGTGCTAGGCTAACGGAATGGGTCATGTCAATCACATCATTCTCCTAATGATGTGATCCCATTAATCAAATGACAACACATGTCTATATAGTTAGGAAACATAACCATCTTTGATTAATGAGCTAGTCAAGTAGAGGCATACTAGTGACTTTATGTTTGTCTATGTATTCACACGTGTATCATGTTTTCGGTTAATACAATTCTAGCATGAATAATAAACATTTATCATGATATGAGGAAATAAATAATAACTTTATTATTGCCTCTAGGGCATATTTCCTTCACAACGGTGGTTCGAAGAATCGTTTCGAAAAGGTTTTGGAGGAGGAGTGTCGTCAGAAGGAGAGGTTGGAGCTGAAGAAACAAGAGGAGGAGAGGGCACGTCAAGCGAAGCTTGCTTGTGAGGACGAGAGGGCAAGAAAGCTTGCAAAGGCTCGTGAGCCGCAAGAGGAGGATGAGGCACGTGGCAAGAAGGGGAAATGTCCTTGTATGACTCAGTAGGGCCTTCTCTTCGGTGGACTCGTCATATAACCGGATGAAGCCAATGCACATTTATCATGAACTATCTAGTACTAAGGCAAGAAGCCATGTGTCGTGAACTACCTCGTAGACCTAAATTTGACATTTGTAATGAATTTGTCATCAGAAATATCTCATAGACCAAAGTTTGTATGGAATTTCTTTGTTATTTGTCATGAATTTCTGTGATAAACTATTGTGCATTGTGTGAAATCAACAAAAAGCCAAAAAACAGAGTGTGTTCTCTGCTTTTTAACCTACCGCTAGAGGCCATGGCGGTAGGGTGTAGGAACCTACCGCCAGACCATCTGGCGGTAGGGTGCAGGACCCTACCGCCAGACCATCTGGCGGTAGGGTGCCCCCCCCCCCCTCGACTCTAGTCTACTGTAACAAACCTGGAGGTTTTCTTGTTGGTAGGGTTGGCTAGCCTACCGCCAGACCCCCTGGTGGTAGGGTGCCAACCCCCCTCAATTACTTGCCGTGACCGGTCTGGGGGTTTTCTTGCGAGTAGGGTTAGCTACCCTACCGCCAGACCCCCTGGCGATAGGGTGCCAACCCCCTCAATTATTTGTTGTGACCGATTTGGGTTTTTTTGTCGGTAGGGTTGGCTACCAACCGCCAGACCCACTGGCGGTAGGGTGCCAACCCCCTCAATTATTTGTTGTGACCGATCTTTGGGTTTTTTTGGCGGTAGGGTTGGCTACCCTATCGCCAGACACTTTAACGGTAGGGTGCCAACCCCTCAAAATAGAGTTCTTTCACCCCTTTTTTTACAAACTTCTATGAACTAACATCCACAAATGACATCTAGAGATGATTAAGTAGAAAGGACATACATAACTCAGCATAGTTCCTTACATCCACAAATGACACTTGTTCAAATGACTTAAAGCATCTACCGATTCGAATAACATGAGTTCACACTACAAGCTCAAGCTCGAGCATACATTTTCTACACCAGAAAAATAGCTCTAAAACGTATAAGACATTCAATTTGTTTGTCACGCTCACGATTAGGCTTTAGTTGTAAGTCCGCGGATCCCGCCCAATTCTCCAACACACCATTCGTTTCGTGGAACTAGCCCCATCGAGCACGGCAGTACGGAATCTCTGACACGCCTTGTGTGATTGCCCATCCTATGACATGTCTGGGTTTTGTCAAGTCCAGCTCCCGGAATTCTTATTTGCTGACAGATAACCCAATCTCCATTGCCAAAGCGTGTCTGCAAGCATTTTCCAGCACCTGGAGCTCATGAAGTATATTCTTTTTTTCTTTCACAAGCCTCCGGAAAACTTTTTTCTCCTTACAATCACAAGGTTCCTCGATAATGTAATACTTGCTAAATTCCATCATGGTCGCATTTGCATCATCACAACTCTTTAACCATGCTTGAAGCTCCCTTGTCATACCATGATGTCGCTCCGCTACAACCTTCTCACACACTACCGCCAGACTCATAGCTGCAATGTCCATCCTACATAAATATACGGGTTTAAGATGAAAATCAACAAAATAAATCAAATGGAGCACAACACTTGGTTACTATTAAGGTGATCTTGATCTTAATTATTTTCTTAAGCCTAACCCTAACCCCAAAGATGACCGCTAATCATATCACTAGATCTAGATACACAAACAATTCTAGGCACATAATACATAAGGAAATAACAAACATAACCCTAAATGCATCATACTAATTGATTTGACCACACCAAAATGATGAACTAAGGTTTGCAATAAAATGAGCTAATGCACACAAAACCAAGCTTTTAACCAATCAAAATGAGGGGAAATGAGAGAGGTACCTTGGGTGATGAAAGTGCTATGAATCCATCAGAGAAATGCCAACCAAATGAGAGAGATTTGAGAGGATCTTGTGGTAGAAAGAGAGAGGGGGTGACTTGAGCTCGAGGGAGAGGTGGGTGTGGGGTGTGCAGAATCAGTGGGTGTGGGGGACCAAATGTCCCCCCTCCCAACCTTATCCACCCTAGGAGCCGGTAGGTGTTAGTAGCCTACCGCCAATGGCAGTGGCGGTAGGCCCCATTTCCACGTCAGCTACAACTGACGGACATTTGGTACCGTCCGGTCACGTACCGGTAGGGACCCCGGCAGTAGGTTGTGGGGGGCTACCGCCAGGACCGCTGACGGTAGGCAAAAGGGTTAGATTTCAAAAAAAACGGGGATCAAATCCCGAAATTAGAATGAAAAAGGGTCAAAACATGAAATTTTTCCGTGGGCGGGTGGATATCTGCGTTCAGATGTCGCTGCGTGCAGGACGTCTATTGTGGTGGGCGCACAACAGATGCCAAGGGATGGATAAAGAGAGGAGGAGGATCGAGGGCGCTGGTGGGCTCCAGAGGCGAGGCTGGCATGCGCGGGCGCGGGACGCCGGACATACCCAGGGTTGGGGCTCTCCGGAGAGATAACACCCCTAGTCCCGCCGAGTTTGGTTGGATGATTGATAGTACAATGTTGCTCCTGGAGCTGTGTGGAGGAGGAAGGAAGCTGACCAAGGTTTGGGCTGCTCCTTCTCTCTGGTACTGCTGTTGGGTGGCTAGTTCTATGCTTGCTTGTGCTTCTGTTTCTTACTTTCTGTCTCTCATCTTCGCCCTTCGCTCTCTTCCGTAGGCGTGAGTTCCTGGGGGTTTTTATAGATCAACCCACCCAGGGTTACAATGGTAATATGCCGAGTCAGTGGGTCCGTATTGTCGGTGTCCGGGACACCGAGCTGGGTCCCGCTTGTGGGCTTGTGGTTCGCCGGGTTCCCCTAGGCGCGGGCCCCGCATGCCTAGGGGGACTGTGCACCGTCTTGTCGATCGTCAGGGCATGGCCGAGTCGAGTCGTGTATAGTGCTCTCCGTCGGGTTGCCGCTTGCTGTCGTCAGCGGTGAGGGTGGGAGCACTGTTGCCACGCCAGCCTTGGTCAGTGGGTAGGTGAGGGGCACTGTTGCCATGCCCCAGTTGACCACAGGCATGGGTGAAAACACTGTTGTCTTAGGTCATCGATGGTTCAGGTCTCGTCCCATCATACGGCCCGGATGGGACGGGAGCTGACCCGTGGCTGGGTTGTCGTGGCCGCCACGGGTGGGGCTCGCTTGCCGTGGAAGCCTTGGTTGCACCGGGTTGAGTCGTCTTGCGCCAGTTCCTCCGGCCGGGTTGACGTACCTTGCCGGGTCGGGCAGTTTGGCCGGGTTGCGGGCCTTGCCGGGTCGAGCGACCCGGCCACGCGCGTGCCAGTTCGCGGGGCCATGCGGGCCCTGCTATTTTTGAAGAGGATCCGGGTTCCGTTGCCTGCCCGGGGTTCATCCCCCCGACAGTAGTCCCAAAAGCTGTAAAGGTCCGCCGTCTTCTGATGAGTGGGCCTTCATAGTTCCCCCCCTGAGCAAGGAGGATTCTGCGAGCGCCGGGTCCGGCAACACCCACTGTGTGTCGGTTTTCTCAGAAACTGGATCACGGCATCCCGACCATGGCGGGAACCGAGGAGTCTGTCGAATCTTGAGGCGATCCCTTGGGCTTCACGCAGGCGCCACGTGGCGCCCGGAAGTCGGAGGGGCCTGACAGGCCACGCGCGTGACGGGACGGGGCGACGGCCGGGGGCCTGCCGCCGCGTGCCCTTGGGCCACGCGTGCGGATTTATTGTGGCGTCTGGGGGCCGGTTGCACTTCCCCGAGCAGTCAGTGCGTGCGTACGTGCGCACTTATTGCAGGGTAGTGGAACTGGCGGGTGCAGACGATCCCACTTCCCCATGTTTGAACCGGGGCTTATAAATTGAGGGGGGGCAAGGGGGCGGCAGACACCATTCTCGCTCATGCCCTCCTGTCCCCCTGCTCCTGCTTTGCTCTTTGCCACTGACGCACAGCTGCGCCCGCATCCCCGAGTAGAGCTTCCTCCATCATTCATCTTCTTCTTCCTGCTTCCGTACATGGCGCTGCCGTCAGGCTCCTGGATGGGCTCCCACGTCACCAGCGAGGACATCAAGCAGCTTCGAGCTTCGCGACACTTGCCATGGGAGACGGACGTCGGCGTCCACCTGCCGTGCGGCAAGCAGAGGCCCCGGCCCGAGGGGCAGGTGCGCGTCGTCTTCCTCATGCATTTTGAGCACGGGTTCAGGCTGCCGGTGAGCACCTTCTTCTGCGCATTCTTGGAGTTCTTCGGGCTTCAACCGCACCATCTTGGCGCCGGCGCCATCGTCCAGCTCTCTGGTTTCATGACCCTGTGCGAGGGGTACCTAGGGGTCGAGCCGACGATCGACCTCTGGGCGCGCTTCTTCTCCTTGAAGCAGCAGGGCCCGTCGGCCTAGGAGTTCGCCGACTGCGGCACCACCGTCATCTCGAAGCGGTCCGGGGTGGATTTCCCCAAGACCCCGCTCGAGGATTCTGCCAAGAAATGGCAGAATTCCTTCTTCTACGTCCGCAACCATGGCGCAGACCATATTAATCTTCCGCCCTTCGTCATCGCGCCGCCGCAGGCGAAGACGAACTGGGGCTACTCGCTCCGGCGCCCGTCGCAGGAGATCGTCAATCTCTACGAGCGGGTGACGGTGATGATGATGCAGGAGGGGCTCACCGGCACGAACCTCCTTGCCGCGTTCATCACCCGCCAGGTCCTTCCTCTTCAGAGGCGCTCCTGCCTCATCGGCGAGATGATTGGCCTGCAGGACCCCAACCGAATGGGGTCGACGTGGCTGTCTGCAGAGCAGGTCGCGTGTGGTGTCAACGACATCTCCAAGGCCTAGCTTGAAGAGGATTGGCGATTCGGCAAGGCGTCGTATAGCCAATCGAACCCGGTGCCGCAAGTGAGCGTCTGGTCTTCTTACTTTGCTGCCGCGCATCTTCTGGTTCGTCCCGACGTGGCGCGGGAGTTTCTCTTGAATGCAATCCGGCATCCTTACGCCCAGGATCCGTCGCAGGTGGCGCCGGTGGCACCAGAGGAGCCTGCAGCCCAAGGAGGCGAGGAGGTGGCTGAGTCCGACGCCGGCGCTGGGCGCCGTGCTGGTAAGTCTTGCATGTTTCCTTCTTCATTTTGTCTTGAATTGTTGATCATGTCGTGATGAAGGCGACGCTGATGCCGGTTGCTGGTGTAGCGGCGTTGGGCGGGGGAGGCGGCGATGCGGGTGGAGCCGGGTCCTCGCATGGGGCGGCGCCGAGCCGCCCGCATGGAAAGGACAACGTCGCGCCGCGACCCTGGGGATCGAAGCGCGCGGCGGACCCGGCCGAGCCTGGGAGGCCGGCCAAGAAGAAGCGCGGGAGGCCGACCCCGGTCCCGGTCTTGACGGGGTAAGTTTCATTTCCTGCTTGCGCCTGGAATTCTTGAGCCAGTGTTGTCTCTTTTTGCTTATTCTGCCTTCTTCTTCAGGTCGCCCATCGCACTGGCGAGGGCGGCAGCGGAGGCTGCGGCCGCCAAAGGGGCCGCGTTCCGCAGGAGCCGGTCCGACCTCACCGGCCTGGCCAGGGAGAAGGGTCGGGGTGACTCGGACCTCGGCCTGGACCGGAACGACGCCGAGGCCTTATCCTGGCGGGATAGGAACAAGGCCAAGGCGGAGCTGGAGGCGGCATCGGTCCAGGCTTGAACCGACGTGGCGGCGGCATGGGCGCGATCCGGCATGGAGCCGGCCTGGCGCGAGATGTCGGAGGGCACGGTGGTGGCGGCGACGGTTTTGAGCCATCGTCGGTGAGGGAGCGCGGCCGTGGGGGTCGGGCTGAGGTGGTGATCCTCGACCGGGAGGTCATGGAGGTGGGGGGCGACACCCCGCCGCGAGCCGACGTGGTCGAGCACGCGGGGGCTGATGGTGGTGGAGGCGACGACGTCATGAAGGAGACGCCGCAGGCTGCGACGCCAAAGGCGCTGTCGGCTATGGAGGAGGCACCGCGGGCGGTAGTGCCTAAGGTGGCGACACAGGGCGTCCCTGCGTCCGGGTCGCTGTCGGCGCCGGGAGGGGCGTCGGAGGAGGTGTTGGCCGCGTCGCGAGCGGCCAGCGGGGGACTCGCCTTGGCGCGCCGGCAGGGTGGGCACCGAGCTGCCGTGCCGCAGCCCGCACGGAGCGGGGGCGCGGCCGTCTTCGGGCCTCAGACCCAGGAGGAGGCCGCGCTGGATGCCGTCAGCCGCCGCCTGCGAGGACGGACGGAGCGGCTTGAGGCCTTTGCCCAGGCCGAGACGGAGCGGACGCGCGACCTGGAGCGCGCCGTCCTGGTAAGTCTTTCTTCTTTTGTTTCCTTGTAATTTCTTCTTTGTGGGGGCGCGCCAGCGCACCCACTAGATGTAGCCCCCGAGGTTCGGGCCAACTACGTAGTAGTTGGGTCGAATCTTTAGGTCGCCGGGCCTTGTTCTAACTTTTGTCTTTTTTCAGCATCTTGATGCCTTCCGGGTTGCCGCCTTCAACCGTCTCCTGGGCAAGCATCGGGAGCTCAAGGAGCAGCTTGCTGCCAAGGAGGAGGAGCTTCTCATCGCCGCAGGTACGTTCGTGCTCTTTTCTAGTGGGGGCGCGCTAGCACACCCACTGGGTGTAGCCCCCGAGATTCGGGCCAACTACATAGTAGTTGGGCCAAATCTTAAGTCTTGCCTTTTTTTCTTCTACTGAACTTTTCTTTTTGCAGCTGAGGTGCTGTCTTGGCGGACCCAGCTGCTTCGGGCTGGTCATCATTACGACCGGCTTGTTGCTGATGTCGGCCGCCTTGGTGTCGAGACGGCGCAGGCGAGGGCGGAGGCGGCCGCAGCCCAACGGTCTCTTGATGAGGCCAACCGGCTGCACGAGAAGCTGGCGGGTCACAAGAGCCGCCTCGAGGCCGAGGTGGAGCTCCTTAAGACGGAGGCTGCCAAGGTGATGGAGACGCAGTGGTCCCTGGTCGAGGCGGACCAGCAGCGCGGCCAGCTAGCCGATGACAAGGGTCGGCTCCAGGCCGAGGTGGATCGCCTGAGGGAGCAGGCTGCCGCGGCCGAGGAGGCTCGTCAAGACGAGACTCGTCGCCGCGAGGCGGCCGAGAAGGCGTCCAAAGACAAGGACACTGAGCTGAAGACGACCCTTGCTAAGGCGGCCGATCTGGAAAAGGCGCTCGAGGAGCGCGACCGTGTCGAGGAGCGGGAGTGGCGTGGTACGTTGCTCGAGGCACAGCACCTGGAAGAGTCCTTCTCCAATAAGTGCTGCTTCTTGTAATTTGCCGGGTCGGGGCCCGGCTTCTCTTCCTTGTTGTTCTTCTAATCTTGCTTCTTCTTTTACGGTAGGGGCCTTCCCGGAGACGCAGCGACTGGCGGAGGAAGCCGTCCGCTACCAGCGTGATCCGACCGGCATTGTTGGGTCTGGGACGGATCCGCGGGTGGCTTGGACCTTTCCGGAGATCATCGCCGCTGCAGAGGCCCACTTGCGGGCCCTGGGGACGCAGATGGAGCGGCTGTCCCAGGCTGGCACCGCGATGACGACGACCCTGTGGTCGGATTCCGTCCATCCGCGCAGCTTCTCGCGCCTGGCGTGTTGGTTGGAGATGGGCCCGGACCGCGTTGGCGAGTGGCGTGTTTCCGCCGCCCATGCCGGTGCCGACATGGCGCTTCGGTTCATGCTGTCTTGGCATCCGGATCTTCAGTTGGACGTGCTGGTTCGGAGCAGTTACTGCAGGAGCAAGCCGGCCGGATCGCCTCCCGGTCCAGCTACATCGCTGAGTTCGCCTTCCACGATGAGTTCCATCCGGAGCGGACGGAAGACGGCAGGGCCGTGGATGGCGACGACTACGGCTTGCTTCTCCATGACCCAGAGGGGAGCTCGGAGGAGACGGGCGTCTACGGCAACGTGGATGCTGAGGAGGACACTGGTGTCATGCCGGACCCGGAGGCCTCCAGGGAAGGGCCGTCGACATCGCGACACGGCACTGGAGATGCCTGAGATACTTTACACAGAATCTGTTAAGTAGCAGGTCCACCCACCCACTGGGGGTTGTTTGGGGTGTAATGAACTCGGGCTGTGGGCCTTTGCTTTAAATATTTATGTGTGAATGTCATGAGTGCTTTTTTGCTCTTTGCCTTCCGCTTTTTCAAACCGATTTCATACGCTTTTCCTCTCTCAAACCTCCCCCCCCCAGCGAGTCAGAGCCGAGGCTCCGGTCCATGACAAGGAGTTCGATTCTTCGAGAGGAGCGCGCAGGACTTGGGTTCTTAGAAGCATTGAGCGAGAGCGAAACACCCACTGGGCCGGCTAGCGGCGATCCGACTTGGCCGGTTGGCGAGCAGCCAGTCGTGCGGCTACTTATTTGATGAGTGACGGGCCGGGTCGGTCGACCCGGCGGCCTTTGACTTAGTGTATGAATCGTAAAGGAGCTTTGGCTTGTTGTGCTTGCCCGCCGACAGCCAAATCTGGATCTGCGGTTTTAGGGTGAAGTGGGGGACCGCGGCGTCCCAACTTTATCAGGAATCACCAAGTAAGGCGGTGGGGTGGCGACCGAGCCGGCTTGCCCCCGAGCCCCCGGGTCGAGCGAGTCGAGCCGGTGGCCGGGTTCAATGGTAAAGTGATGCAGAAAAAATAAGGACGCAATAAATTGGTCGGCAAAAGGCAGCCCCCGAGTCTCATTTAGGGACCCCGTAGTTTCATGCGTTTACAAAAGGCGACGATACATACACTCGCGCGGCTAACTGTAAAACGGGCGGAGGAGTTCCGCGTTCCACGACCGGGTCGTTTCTTCGCCAGCGGTGTCCTTCTTGCGCTTCTTTGACTTGCGCGCGTTGATGAGGTAGTAGGCGTTGCGATCGCGCAAGGCCCTACTCACGATGAACGGGCCCTCCAATGGAGGGGACAGCTTGTGCTGGCCTGCCTGCTCTTGGACGAGTCGGAGGATGAGGTCGCCCTCGTGGAACGTGAGGGGCTTGATCTTCTTGTTGTGGTAGTGCCTCAGGCCTTGCTGGTAGATAGCCGAACGGCTAAGTGCCAGAAGGCACGCTTCTTCGAGCAGGTCGACGCCGTCTTCGTGTGCCTCTCTGGCTTCGGCTTCGGTGTACATCATGACGCGCGGCGAGTCGAACTCGACGTTGGTCGGGATGACAGCTTCAGCTCCATAAACGAGGAAGAACGGGGTGAACCCGGTCGACCGATTCGGCGTGGTGCGCAGACTCTAGAGTACTGCTGGCAACTCGTCAAGCCAGCTGCCGGGTGAGTGGATAAGTGGCTTGATGAGTCGCGGCTTGATGCCGGACAGGATGAGTCCGTTGGCCCGCTCGACCTGCTCGTTGGACTGCGGATGTGCCACGGAGGCCAGGTCGAGGCGGATGCCGGAGACGGAGCAGTTGTCGGTGATGATGTTGTTCGGCATGCCGTAGCGCATGCTATATCCTTGATGAACCGGACGACTGTTGGCCCGTCCAATTTCTTGATAGGTCTTGCCTCGATCCACTTGGTAAATTTGTCCACTGCCACCAGTAAGTGTGTCATGCCGCCTCGAGCGGTTTTGAAGGGTCCCACCATGTCGAGCCCCCAGACCGCGAAGGGCCAGGCGATCAGTATGTTGCAGAGTGCTAACGCCGGCTGGTGGCTGCGTTTGCTGAAGCGTTGGCACCCTTCTCATTTGAGAACGAGCGACTCGGCATCTTCGACGGCCGTGGGCCAATAGAAACCATGGCGGAACGCCTTGGCCACCAAGGATCGTGATGCGGCATTGTGCCCGCACTCGCCCTGGTGAATTTCGAGGAGGATGTCGATGCCACGATCGTGCTCGACGCAGCGCTGGAACAAGCCGGTAGAGCTGCGTTTGATGAGCTCATTGTTGATGATGCTGTAGGCGGATGCCCGACGCTGAATTTGCCGAGCTTCTGTCTCGTCCATGGGGAGAACCCCGTTCTCCAGAAACTCTGATATTGAGAGAGCCCAAGATTGAGCTACAACCACTGCGAAGACGGCCACCAGGGTGGGTTCTGGGTCGGCAGCCCCCAAGCCGTGTTGAGCAGCCCCGGGATCGGGGATGGCGACGGCCGGGTCCGGGGTGATGGTGGCCGGGTTGAGCTGAGCAGCCCCCGGGCCAGGTTCACCATTCCCCGGTCCAACTTGGGGTGCGGCCGAGTCATCTGGAACATGAATAGACTCAGAGTCCGGCGATGGCTTGACGGACGGCTTGCGCAAATGCTCGAGGGAGACGCTGGACGGGATGGCTTGTCGTGATGAGGCGATCTTGGCGAGTGTGTCGGCTGCTTGGTTCTCCGCGCGTGGGACATGGAGGAACTCGCAGCCCTGGAAGGATCCAAATAGCTTCTGGACGAGGAAGCGGTAGCTTTCCATGTTGGAGTCGCGGGCGTCCCATTCGCCGGAGCACTGCTGCACCACCAGGTCCGAGTCGCCGTAGCACTAGATGCGCCGGATGTCGAGTTCCTTGGCAAGCCGGAGGTCGTGCACAAGGGCTTCATACTCGGCGACGTTGTTGGAGATGGCGAAGTAGATCTGGAGCGTGTAGTGGAGCCGGTCGCCCTTCGGAGATGATAGTACGATGCCGCCCCCAAGCCGAGTCGCATCTTGGACCCGTCGAAGTGCATGCGCCAGTGCGTCGAGTCTAGAGGCGGCAACAAGTACTGCGTCTCAGTCCAGTCGACGAGGAAATCGGCTAGGGCCTGAGACTTGATCGTGGTGCGGGGCTCGTAGAGGATGGTGTGGCCGGCTAGCTGGACCGCCCACTTGGCGACCCGGCTAGAGGTGTCCCGGCACCCGATGATTTCTTTGATAGGTGTCGTGCTGACGATGGTGACGACGTGCTCTTGGAATTACTGCTTCAGCTTCTTGGCGGTGAGGTACACGCCGTAACACATCTTCTGGTAATGCAGGTAGTTTTGCTTGGAAATGGAGAGCACCTCGCTCAGGTAGTAGACTGGTCGCTGGACGGCTTGGATCTTGCCCTACTCTGGTCGCTCGACCACCAACACCGTGTTGACCGCCCGCGAGGTCGCGGCTATGTAGAGCAACAGCGGCTCCTTGTCGGTCGGCGCGGCCAGGACTGGTGCGGTGGAGAGCATGTGCTTGAGGTCTTGGAAAGCCTCATCTGCCTTGCCGTTCCACTCGAACGGGCTTGTCTTCTTCATTAGCTGGTACAGGGGGAGCGCCCTCTCGCCCAGCCGGCTTAGGAACCGGCTGACCGAGGCCAAGCACCCGGTGAACTTCTGGACGTCGCGCAGCCGAGCCGGCTTGTGCATGCGCTCGATGGCCTTGATCTTCTCCGGGTTCGCCTCAATGCCGCATTCCGAGACGAGGAAGCCGAGTAGCTTACCGGCCGGGACGCCGAAGACGCACTTTTTCGGGTTGAGCTTGACCTTCTATTCATGGAGGTTGGCGAATGTTTCCTTCAAATCGTCGAGGAGCGTGATGTGCTGCTTGGTCTTCACCACAATGTCATCCACGTACACGTGGATGTCGCGGCCGAGTTGCGGCAGCATGCATTTCTGCATGCAGCGTTGGAAGGTGGCGCCGGCGTTCTTCAATCCGAATGACATGGTGATGTAGCAGTATGCCCCAAAGAGTGTGATGAAGGACGTTTTCAGGGCATCGGCTGGGTCCAGCTTAATCTGGTGATAGCCGGAGTAAGCGTCCAGGAAGGATAGGGGCTCGCACCCGGCGGTCGAGTCGATGACTTGGTCGATCCGCGGGAGAGCGAACGGATCCTTGGGGCAGGCCTTGTTGAGGCTGGTGCAGTCGATACACATGCGCAAGGTCTTTTTCTTCTTCAGGACGAGGACTGGATTGGCCAGCCACTCGGGGTGAAACACTTCCATTATGAAGTCGGCCGCCAAAAGCTTAGCGACCTCTTCGCCAATGGTTCTTCTCTTCTCTTCAAAAAATCGTCGGAGGGGTTGACAGACAGGCTTGGAGTCCTTGCGGACGTGAAGTTTCTGTTTGGCGTACTTCCTCGGGATACCCGGCATGTCCTTGGGGGTCCATGCGAAGATATCCCGATTCTCACGGAGGAAGTCGACGAGCTCGCCTTCCTATTTGCTGTCGAGGCAGGCGCCTACGACAACGTACTTGCTGCAGCTGGGGTCTTCAGGGTTGAGCTTCACTTTCTTGGTCTCCTTGGAGGGTTTGAAGGCAGCTACGTCGGCCGGGTCCGAGGTCGGGATCGACGCATCGGAGGCCTCGCATGCCAGGGCGACGATCCGGTCGAGCTGGCGCCGCTCCTCAGTAATGACTAGCGACTCGGCCAGCTTGGCGCCGTCTCGGGCGCACTCCAGAGACTTGCGGTAGTCGCTGGTGATGGTAATGAGGCCCTTGGGACCCGGCATCTTCATCTTCAGGTATGTGTAGTGGGGAACCGCCATGAACTTGGCGAGCGCGGGACGGCCCAGCAATGCATGATATGCGTTGGACAGGTCCACCACCTTGAACCAGATTGGTTCGCGTCGGAAGTGGCTGTTGTCGCTAAATAGGACGTCGAGTCGGACCCGACCAATGGGCGAGCAGGAAAGGCCGGGCACGATGCCGTGGAAGACTGTCCGGGTTGGCTCCAGGTCTTCGGCCTTGAGGCCGAGCTTGGTCATGGTGTCGTGGTAGAGGATGTTGATGCTGCTGCCGCCGTTGATGAGGACTCGAGAGAACTTGCATGTGCGCCGCGCGACGATGGTGGGGTTGAGGACGAGGGCGTATCCACCCGGACTCGGCATGACTGCCGAGTGATCCTCACGGGTCCAGGTGATCGGGCGATCCGACCAGTGCATGAAATCCGGATTGGCCGGGACGACGGTGTTCACCTCCTGCCAAAGAAGGTGCTCGCTGCGCTTGTCGTCGCCGAAGCTGGTGAAGACGATGTAGGCTGCGTTCTGGTCTGGGTAGGCGTCGTTTCGCATCGCGCCGCCGGCGAGAGGCAGCGGTGGAGGCGGAGGCGGAGGCGGCTGCCCTGCGCCTGGAGCTGGAGCCAGAGCTGGAGGAGGCGGAACGTCTTCCCTCATGATGCGCTTGGTGATGGCGCACTGCCGAAGCGTGTGCATGGAGGGTCTTGCACTGCTGTGGTGCTTGCATGGGGCGTCGAGCATTTCTTCGAAACTCATGGCGGGCTGCCATGCCATCTTGCAGGTCTACCGGCGCTTTGCTGCCGGGTCCGCCGCGGGCTCGACAACCGCGACGAGCCGGTTGTCGTGACGCTTCGCTGGTTGGTTGGCCTTGCGCTTGTTGTTCTGATGATGCTGCTGTCGGCTGCTTTCGCCGGCCGGCTTCGGGGGAGGAACCGGCTTGGCCTTGTCGGCTTCGTCCAGCGCCACCTGGATCTTCATGGCGGAGTCGGCGTTGGCGTACTTGTCCGCCGTCACCATGAGCACGGCCATGGTGGCCGGCTCGGAGCGTAAGAGCTTGTGCTTGAGGAGGGTGCCATCTCGGCACCCGCTGACGAAGTACTGGATCGCCTGGACTTCATGGACGCCCTCGTAGCTATTTCGGAGCTCGGTCCAGCGTGCGAGGTACTCGCGACCCGTCTCTGTCGGCCCCTGCACGCACATGGCGAGCTGGCTAGGGCGACCGAGTCGCTTGTAGGTCCCTGTGAAGTTGCGGATAAACGCCTCCTCGAAGTCGACCCACGCGTTGATGCTGCCCATCGGCAGACTGTTCAACCACGTGCGGGCCGACCCCTGGAGCATGAGCGATGCGTAGCGCACGGCTAGACGACGATTGGCACCGGTGATGCCAATGGTCGTGGTGTAGTCGGTGAGCTAGTCTTCTGGCTTCACGGTCCCATTGTACTTGGGGGTGTCGGGGGGGAGCACGAACCCTTTCGGAAAGGGATCCTCCCGGATGCGTGGGACGAAGCACGCCGGCCCAATAGCACCGCTCTCCTCCACCTCCAGGGAGCGAGGGAGCTGATCGAGGCGGTGGCGCGCGTCGGCGTCGTCGATGGCGCGCGGGCCGAGTCGACTGGTGGCCAGGCCCCGAGGGGCCGGGTCGGTTGGAGCCGGACGCCGGCCAAGCTGGCCAGGTCCGCGCTGGATCTCCGGGGCAGGCTCGTTGCCCAGAGCGTAGGCGGCGGTGGCGGCCGGGTTGCATCGAGTCCGGGCTTGGCCGGAGTGCGCCTCGCCGGGTGGCGAGGAAGCCGTGTGCAGAAGTTCGCTGGGTCCGCCAAGACGGGTGGAGCCGGATCCCGCCGGCTTGGCGAGCTGGTTGAGGCGATCCTGCTGGGTGTTGGCGGCGCGGAGGAGCTTGCGCATCCACCCGATGCGCTCCTTGAGCTCCTCGCCCGTGAGTTGGTCGAGACCGACCGCGGCAGCCTCCGCAGCGCGCATGTTCTTCACTGGGGTTTCGTAGATGGTCCGGACAGCGCCGAAGGCTCGGCCGATCGCTCCTCCCGGGCGCGTGCGTCGGCGACCCGGCTTGGCTCGGCCGTGGCGGGCGTAACTCCATGAGCAGCGTCGTGCTCCATCTGAGCGGCCTCTAGGCGGCGCTTGGTGGCGGCCAGCATCTCGGACAGGTCCAGCATCTGCTGGCGCCTATCCTCGAGCTGGGTTCAGGTTTCGGTGATGTTGGTGGCATCGACGTTGGTGCCAATGGGGATGCGGAGGCTCTGCATCGCAGCGCGCAACGGATCGGACAGCTCGGTCCATTTCGCGGTGGCCCTGGCCTCCGCGGCCTTCCTCGTCTTGCTTGACGAGGAAGAGGCGCTGTCGCCCGTGACGTAAACCTCCACATGGACGTCCATCCCCCCCGGAGGCAATGCCACCGCCGAGGGAAAGGGGAGAGTCGGAGTAGCTGAGCACCTCGCTGGGGTACTCGTCGGCTGCGAGCGCATCGGAAATGCGGAGCGCGCGAAGGAGGCAGCGAGCGCGCCGACGACGTCGTCCGCCAGCGCGACGGACTCGTCAATGTAGGAGAAGGGCCTCGTCTGAAGCATGCTCCCGGCCAGCTCCTCGAGCGGCCCCACGGTGGGCGCCAACTGTCGTGGTGGGTGCACGACAGATGCCAAGGGATGGCTAAAGAGAGGAGGAGGCTCGAGGGCGCTGGTGGGCTCCAGAGGCGAGGTTGGCATGCGCGGGCACGGGACGCCAGACATACCCAGGTTCGGGGCTCTCCGGAGAGATAATACCCCTAGTCCTGCCGAGTTTGGTTGGATGATTGATAGTACAATGTTGCTGCTGGAGCTGTGTGGAGGAGGAAGGAACCTGGCCAAGGCTTGGGCTGCTCCTTCTCTCCGGTACTGCTGTTGGGTGGCTAGTTCTATGCTTGCTTGTGCTTCTGTTTCTTACTTTCTGTCTCTCATCTTCGCCCTTCGCTCTCTTCCGTAGGCGTGGGTTCCTGGAGGGTTTTATAGATCAACCCACCCAGGGTTACAATGGTAATATGCTGACTTTGTGGGTCCGTATTGTCGGTGTCCGGGACACCGAGCTGGGTCCCGCTTGTGGGCTTGTGGTTCGCCGGGTTCCCCTAGGTGATGGCCCACGTGCCTAGGGGGACTGTGCGCTGTCTTGTCGATCGTCAGGGCGTGGCCGAGTCGAGTCGTGTACAGAGCTCTCCGTCAGGCTGCCGCTTGTTGTCGTCAGCGGTGAGGGTGGGAGCACTGTTGCCACGCCAGCCTTGGTCAGCGGGTAGGTGAGGGGCACTGTTGCCATGCCCCGGCTGACCACAGGCATGGGTGAAAACATGGTTGTCTTGTTCATCGGTGGTTCAGGTCTCGTCCCATCGTACGGCCTGGATGGGACGGGAGCTGACCCGTGGCTGGGTTGCCGTGGACGCCACGGGTGGGGCTGGCTTGCCGTGGAAGCCTTGGTTGCGCCGGGTCGAGTCGTCTTGCGCCAGTTGTTGCGGCCGGGTTGACGTACCTTGCCGGGTCGGGGAGTTTGGCCGGGTTGTGGGCTCTGCCGGGTCGAGCGACCCGGCCAGGCGCGTGCTGGTTCGCGGGCGATGCGGGCCCTGCTGTTTTTGAAGAGGATCCGGGTTCCGTTGCCTACCCGGGGTTCATCCCCCCGACAATGTCCGCACTCATGTGAAGGCTCGATTTGTAATTGTCCCCTTCTATCTAGTATTGTATTTCCAAATTTCTCCGCTCCTCCTCCCCACAACAGTAGGCCGGTAGCGGCCTTTATGGCCACGCCATAGACTCCGCCTTCTTCCGATCCATCGAGCGGCTCTTTCTCTACCGGCGTCGAGGCCCTCTTCCCCTTGGCCTTCTTCCTCCCCTGCATCGGCCGCCGTCGGGTACCCCATCCCCGAATGTTCCTTGTATTACACCTTTTATGGATGTAGGCATATGAATGGTAGGATGGTGCAGCATATGTATGGGAGTATGTAAGAACTTCATGCTTCTCTGTTGTCAATATGATGGATGATGGCATGTCATAAGATGCAAATGCTTTGATGGGAGGATAGCAAGTTTGTATTTTTTGGAGCTGCCTTAATTGTAATTTCTATCGATCTGTTTGGAGCCAGTCTGTATTTGATGATCATTTGCACTTAGCAACAAACAAGATCTACAACAAAAACAAATAAACTATGATTAATCTGGACTTCTCTACACGTATTCATGAGAAAAAGAGGGCGTCTATTTTGACACAAAATCAATTGGTTATTTGTTTTCTTTCTTTTCTTAGTCAAGATGAATGTGAATGGTGGAGATATTTTTCACGCTCCAGAGGATATGAACCTGGCTCTACTCATGAGGTGGCTCTGGCGCATTGCGAATGGCGAGGGTGGCTTGTGGCTGCAAATCATCCGGAGCAAATATTTGCGCGGCCAACCTCTCGCCTTCTACATTAGATCGGGCGGGTCCCAGTTCTGGCAATCCATCATCCAGCTGCTCCCGGTCCTCCGCATCGAGACTTCCATTTCGGTTGGCTCCAGGACGTCCATGCTGTTTTGGTACGACCGCTGGGCTGGAGACGCCCCCTTCGCTGCCAGGTTCCCGGATCTTTTCTCCATTGTGGTGGAGCCTAGGATTTCCATTGAGACGACCCTTATTGACATAGGGCGTCTTGCGTTCCGGCGGCCATTCGGGCCCCCGGAAGTCGCCGCCTGGCATGAGCTTCTGGACGCCGTTGCTCTCCATGAGCCGAATTTGATGCAGCCCCACGACCGCCTGTCCTGGCACCTCGAACCCTCGGGCCGGTTCTCCATGAAATCCCTATATCAGGCCATTGCCCCCTTCCCTGGCCCGACGGTCCTTGAGATGGTCTAGGCTATCTGTATGCTCCTAAAGATCAGAATCTTCTTGTGGCAATGGATCCGCAGTCGGCTCCCCTCCAGCGTGGAGGTGTTGAAGCGGCATGGCCCGGGTGATGGGATTTGCCCCCTATGTGGGACTGAGGAAACCTCGAATCACATCTTTTTCTCATGCGTTTCAGCCCAGTTCCTATGGGGCTGCCTCCGTGAGGTTATTGGTGGGAACTGGTGTAACACCAACTTCCCCGACCTCCTCACTGAGGTCCAGACCCTTCCCCTTCGGGCCACCACATTAGGTGGCTGCTCATTGGGGTCCTTCCGTGGACGCTATGGACCGTGCGTAATAAGCTTGTCATCCAGCGAGTTCCTCTTCGACGTGCCATTGACGTTGTTTACAAAATGTGTGGGTACTTGCAGCTCTGGCGGCCGCTTAGCCGCCTCCAGGACCGGGACGTCATCAACATCGTCATCACCGACCTCCGCTCGATGGCTCTCCACTTGGCGCCGCCGCTTCCTCCTCCACCACCGGAGCCGGATTAGCTTCTTAGCTGCTCTTGCGGGTTATCTGCCTTTGTTTTCGTTTCCAGGGCTTGTTGAGCTGTGCCTTCAGCAGAACCCCCCTGCACTCTATGTGGTGTGACTGTGTGTGTGTGTGGGTGGGTGGACCTTTGCGATACCTTGTGGCTGTGGTGGTTTGCTTTATTTATAAAGCGGCGTGAATGCCTTTTTCAGTATGTAGTGCTAAGAGTAGTAGTGTTCAGCCACATCCACATGTTGCTAATGTACAGTGTACACTAGTAGCGTCCGAGTATTTGTATCTGCAATTAACTTCGTAATTATGGGACTTGCTACGGGGCAGTCGCCTGAATTTATGGGATGGGTTAGTCACCAATCGACTCAATCAAAATTGTGGTCAGTCAATTTCTGTGTTATAGCATAACTTAAGCCTTTTTCATATAGAACCAACATAAGCTCACAAGACTTCTTGGGCCAATGCAAAACAACGGCCGTTGATGAACAAAAAAAAAGGATTTTTCTAATGGAGAATGAATTAGTTTATACACAGAATAACAATATAACTGCAGACGATGTACACAACATTTGTACAATATACAAGAATAAGCATATAGGAGATGAATTTATGAAAAAAATTATAAGGAGGAACGAATTTTTATACATGCATACAATACATATATAAATATATACATACGTATATATCAAAAATGTATTATTACTAGGAAAATAAGCATATACTCGTGAGATTTCCATAAAAATATCTTTTCTAAAAAGTAATGGATTAGTGACATCATTATTACGTTTACAAAAGAAAAGAAAATGAAAATTAAAAGAAAATCAAAAAGTTAAATAAAAACAAAAAAAAAAGTTTTCTAGGGAAGAATGAATTTGTGGCATTGGTTTTACCCATTCAGAAGAATGAAAAAAAAACAAAACAAAATCAAAGTAATGAAAATTTCTAAGAAGGAATGAAATCCTTTAAGAAGAAAGAAAAAAACTTTCAAAACTTGCAAACAACTTTGCAATAAAATTGCACTTTTTGAAATGTGCAATGAACAAGCATATAATAGTGCAATATTCACATTCTGTTATAGCTTTTGAGGTGATCGATTACCACATCATGAAGAAGTACTTACTCAGAACCATCACATATGGGGCTAGGGTAACAACTCACGGCATTTCTAACCAATCCCCAATAACCGGTTAGAGGAGTAAAATTTAGGTTTTACTCCTCTAACCGAGGCCTAACAGATCGCCAATAGGCCTTAGAGGAGTAAAAGTTATACTTAGCCGCCCTGGTTCTCCCTATATTTGCTCCATCGCTCGGCGGCTGAGTAAAATATTCTCACTCTCTCTTCCCCTTCTTTGCCTCCCGTCTTCCTCCCTCCACTCCGTCGCCGCTGCCTCCCCTGTTGTTCCCCGCCGCCCCCTCTCCTTGGCCGGACGCGGTAGCCAGAGGTCCCCACTGCGGATCCGCGCCGCCACGCCCCCGGTTCGTCTTCAAGTAGCGCATCCTCGAGCCGCCGCTACACGGCCAATGCGCCGGCCGACACCCAATTCACCGACTCCCGGACCTCCCTCCACCGAGGGAGCCACAGAGGACATACATCAGCGTCCGGCAGCGAGCATGGGTGACATGGGTGGCGGAGATCAGCGATCGGGACACCCACACGAGGAAGTGGATTGGGTCGTTCTACACGGCGGAGCACGCGATGCTCGAATACGAGCTGTGGCATGTCCGGTTCCACGGCTCCGCCGCAGGCTCAACTTCCCGTTTGGGATGGTGCCTATTGACCTCGTCCCGCCGCCGCCGGGTGTGGTGAGTGCGGCGATGGCTCGGGAGGATCGAGAGGCGAGGGAGTGCCTTGCTGAGGAGGCCGCCGATGATGCGTACATGGCGGACCTCTGTCGCCAGCACCCTGAGCTCGTGGAGGCGGAGCAGGCGATATTCGCGGACAATGGCGGGGAGGTCATCGTCATCCCTGACGACGGGGTGCAAGGCAACAAGGAGGGCGGCGAGGGGAAGCAGGAGTTCGACGTCAAGGAGTGGCAGCGCATCTTCCTTGGCTGCGACGACGATGACATCGGCCCAGACCCGTCTCGCCGGCGGTGGCCTTTCTAGGAAAGATTGGCTCGACCTTTACTATGGCCGATGAAGTTGAGTATTCTTGACATTGTTTGTTTTAGGTTGCTTACCACATGGACCAAGATTATTCTAGTGTAGTTTAAGCTGAACTTATATATTTAAATGTATGCAAATTTCAGCCGAAACTAGGTTGAATTTGTACAAATTTATGTTTTAGTCCGCTTAAGTTTACGAGATCGGTTAGAACCGACCAAAATTTATCGGAAATGTTAACGCCCACACGTGTGGGCGTTTGCACATCGCCCACACGCCTCCATCACCACTCATTTTGCCACGTATGAATAGATGACATCAGCAGAACTTTTTTTGGTTTTCGGCTTAAAAATGTTGTATCTCCTAAATAAAAAAGCGAACTAAAAATCCGTTTTCACCATTAAATCCGTCTCGACGAGATCTTCAAAACTAGACCCCATGTTGATATGTTTCGACGAATTTTTTTTGTCAGAAGTTGCCACGATGTTTACACTGCAGTTGCCATAGGGCTTAAACTAAAGTTGCCATGTGGCAATTTTAGTTTGTAGGTCATGGCAATTTTAGTATTTTGATGATGGCAACTCCAGTACTTTGACCGTGAAAATTATTTTTTGTATGAACCATGGCACTTTTACGTGCATGTATCATGGCAATTTTAGTTTATGGTTCATGGCAAGTCTAGTTTCTTAATTCCCCGTTTTATAAATGTCAAAATTTACTTTTAAATGTAGAAGAAAATAGCTGAAACATATCATGACAACTTCAGTGTAAACATCATGGCAATTCATATGCAATAGACATGACAACTTTTAATCCAATTTTTTTTTATCAAAACATATCAACATGGATCTAGTTTCGAAGATCTCATCGCGAGGGATTTAATGGTGAAAACGAATTTTCAATCGGATTTTTCGTTTAAGAGATAAAACATTTTAAAAATTGAAAATCCAAAAAGATTCCTGCATGCATGCATGCGATGACGTGGCAATCTGTTTACATTAGAGATGTGTGGTGCGTCTCCCTTCCTGCCACACGTGTGGCAGTTAGCGCGACCCAAATTTATTAGAGTATAAATACTCCACTAAAGTTTACTTGGCCGGAGATTCTCCCCTATTTTTTAGGGATCGGTTAGAAATGCTCTTATTACCACCCAGTGAGGATGATATGTGGTATGGGTTGCATTGTACCGCCGATGCACAACCTATATATAGTGCAAAGAGTAGCATGTTTAGCCTCACTCACACGTTGCTAATGTACAGTGTGTACTAGTGACGCCCCCGCAACTAACTTCATAATTATATTGAATAGGTTTGTAAACAACATGTCATAATTTTATTAAAAAAACATATGTCATAATTTTTGTGTAATACATTGAATTTTTAACCACATATTCTAGTGATTACATGATGAGACCATAAAAAGTTTTTATTTTTTGAGTATTCGCCAAAAAATGTTTATTTTTCGAGGACAACATTAGGACTATTGTAAATTAGCTTAAAATTCTAAATATGGACTGGCAGCGTGCAATGCCCGTGGACGAGCTGCTAACGTTCAAGGAAAACGTTTGTAATCATCCGACTGATTTCATCCCGGCGTAAGCCGCCTCCCACAGCCGCCACGAATGCCTGTGTGTGTCCTGGTTGATTCCGCGGCTCCACGCTCGTTCCTTACGTGATGCACGTTCCCACGGCTGCTACTTTTGTGTGTCCACATGGGCCCGCTGTTGTTGCTGTTTTACCTTGCGGAAATCACATATTTGACCTGAGGGTGAAATCAAATCACAAACTGACCTGCTCTCGAAAAATTTTTACTCTGCTGACCCTTTCGTGTGGCGTCCAACAGTTAGGCGCCGCACCCTACAGTGCAGCGCCCTTCCCTTCGGTGTTGCAGATCTAGCCAGCGTGGCAGCCCTGGTCCTCTTGTGGCCCCACAGACAGCAGTGCAGCGCCTAAGGCTAGGGCGCCACAATGTGTATAGTGCAGCGCCTATCTCTTAGGCGTTGCACGTTGACTTAGGCCGCATCGGACCAGCCCCTCCCTGGCAGTTCTTCCCCCTCTGAGGAAGTTGCTCTCTGTAGAGAGAGCGGCGGCGGCGCCCCCTTCGGATCCCCCCACACCCCCTCTTAGATCTGAAGTTTTGAGGCCTGAATTCGATCTCCAATCCCTCCTAGTATGTAAACTCCTTCGTTCCCTTTCTTTTCCTCCGTAACTTCGTTCCAATTTTAGGGATTTGCCCAAGATTAGGTGGAACCTTTGATTTGCTTGGTTTGGATCTTTGTTTGTCCAAGATTGTGTGTTGTGATGGAGGATGTGTAGTCATATCCGGTAGTATATGATTCTTGTTAGTGAAACCTAGATTGTTTATTTTTTTAGATGTTGAGATGTTGAGTTTTGTAGATAATTATGAGATGTTGAGTTTTATAGCTATATGTGAGATGTTGAGTTTATATATATATATATATATATATATATATATATATTAGATGTTGAGTTTATTTGAAATATGAGATGTTGATTTATTTGAACACATATGTCATACGAGATATATATGAGAATTTACAATCATTTATTCATTGTGTGAGAAGGAGATGTTGAGATTCTTGTAGATGAATACATATGAGATGTTTAGATGAACACATATGAAATGTTGAGTGTTTACCAATATTTGAGATGAACTCATATATGTTTATTGTTTGAAATTTGTAAGGATGGTTTGGCTTCTGGACGATGTCTACGACGTGCAACACCGGGCCTACATGATGCGCGAGAAGGAGAAGGTAATAACTAGTAATCTAAATATTTTGCAAATTTGCCTTGAGTTGAAATTTACATGCCCTAAGATTTGTCATTACTTGTTTTTTGCAGAAGCTTGAACCTCTGAAGATTCGGTATCACGGGGTCTCTGGTCCTGCCATGCCTTACGATGAGCGGTACACACCGTGCATCAAGCAGGCAGGACTACTCCCGTGGATTCTGTTGGTCAGCCAGTCCACGCCGAATCTGAACGCTCCACTGGTGTCCGCTCTTGTTGATCGGTGGAGGACAGAGACACACAGTTTCCATCTTCGGACCGGGGAGATGACTGTGACGCTCGAGGATGTCTCGTTGATCACCGGTCTTGCTATCGATTGGAGGCCTATCTGTATGAGCACCGATTCTGATAGGTGGCGCGAGCAGATGATTGCTCTTATCGGTATGGCTCCTACCGAGGCTGAGGCTAATGTAGAGGAGGGAGAAGAGAAGAAGAAGAGGGAAAGGAAAGCAGCCAGAGATGCTTTCACGTGGATTCAAAATAACTTTGTGACGTGCCCTTCGGATGCCACTGATGATTTGATCTAGACACATGCTCGTGTGTATATGTGGTACGTTGTGTCGAGGACTTTGTTTCCTGACTCCACTAGCAAGAACGCTCCATGGATGTGGTTGAAGGCGTTGACCATCTTCGATAGCAAATGGAGCTGGGGTTCAGCGACTCTTGCCTACTTGTACTAACAGGTAGTTGGTCTGTTTTGTGATCAACTCATTTCTTCATTAGCAATGCAAGCTTGCTGTCAAGTTAACATTGTTTTGCTTTCATATGCAGATGGACGATGCATGTTGTAGGATCACAGATAGTGCAGGCATTGGTGGTAATCTGCTTCTACTTTCTGTATGGAGCTGGGAGCGTCTGCCTGTTGGACGCCCGAAGAGCGTCAGGTTTAATCCTTGGTATGAAGATGAACATGACGAATTACGGTGCCCCACTTGGTGTATTGTGATCCCGCCCGAATACCTTCTTGAATGCTTGGGCCTCCTTGGGCGTGAACCCCTCCTCATCAACTTCTTCATCGGGACCATCGTCATCAGAGTCCGATGCATATGCACGGGAAAAAGGGATGGATTGGTCCATTGACTCTTGCACATGATATTTGTCGAGATCACCCACATTGTTGTCATAGAGATCAACTTCGTTGTCATCCTCCTCGTACTCATCATTCTCCTCTTCAAAAGGTTCATTTTGGTTGCTTGGAGTCGGGCTCAATGTTGGCCAATCTTGTTGCGTGAAATGAGGTTCACTCATTTGATCTTGGTTCATTGGTGGGGGAGTGCTAGCAACCAACTGGGAGGGGTTCCGGTTCAAGTCCAAATTCAAAGTAGACTCAGCCTTCTTTGAGGCAAATAACTCAAGAGCTTTGTCTAGAGATTCGGCAACCGTCTCCTTGTATGCAACCCAACGTTGCTCGAAGTTCACACGCATTGTCTTCCAACAGATGTGCATTCCAAAACCAACATTATGCCTTCCCTCGAACTCAACAACGTCACTTGGGTCCATCCAATTCAAATCATTTCTCACTTGTTCCAAGAGCTCCACATAGCTAGGACTACTCTCAAACACCATGTCAAGATCATCCGGGTCCGGCTCAACATTGCCTTTCAAAAAGGCCTCTTTATCCACATGATGAACATAAATACATGTTCTCCCCATCCCTACAATAATAAAAAACACACATATATCAAAGAAGTACTTAACAAAAATATTTGCACAAAATACATATGCCCTAACATATATATGAATTAATAACCCTAACCCCCACTTAACAATAACCACAACCCTAACCATAGCATAACTGAGGGAGTCCTGGACTAGGGGGTGTCCGGACAGCCAAACTATCATCATCGGCCGGACTCCGAGACTATGAAGATACAAGATTGAAGACTTTGTCCCGTGTCCGGATGGGACTTTCCTTGGCGTGGAAGGCAAGCTTGGCAATACGGATATGTAGATCTCCTACCATTGTAACCGACTCTGTGTAACCCTAGCCCTCTCCGGTGTCTATATAAACCGGATGGCTTTGGTCCGTAGGACGAAAAAACAATCATACCATAGGCTAGCTTCTAGGGTTTAGCCTCCTTGATCTCGTGGTAGATCTACTCTTGTAATACCCACATCATCAATATCAATCTAGCAGGACGTAGGGTTTTACCTCCATCAAGAGGGCCCGAACCTGGGTAAAACATCGTGTCCCTTGTCTCCTGTTACCATCCGCCTAGACGCACAGTTCGGGACCCCCTACCCAAGATCCGCCAGTTTTGACACCGACATTGGTGCTTTCGTTGAGAGTTCCTCTGTGTCGTCACCGATAGGCTCGATGGCTTCTTCGATCATCAACAACGACGCAGTCCAGGGTGAGACCTTCCTCCCCGGACAGATCTTCGTATTCGGCGGCTTTACACTGCGGGCCAATTCGCTTGGCCATCTGGAGCAGATCGAAAGCTACGCCCCTGGCCGTCAGGTCAGATTTGGAAGCTTGAACTTCACGGCTGACATCCGCGGGGACTTGATCTTCGATGGATTCGAGCCACAGCCGAGTACGCCGCACTGTCACGACGGGCATGATTTAGCTCTGCAGCCGGACAGTACCCTGGAGGCCGCACACGAGTCCGCTCCGATCTTCAATTCGGAGACGGCTGCGCAGATTGAGGACGGGTGGCTAGACACCGCCTCGGGGGCTGCAACCTCTACGGCGATAGAGCCGAACACTGACATTGTCCCTCATGAAGCTCGTGACTCCGAGGTGCCGGACTCCTCCCCGGACTCCGAACCTCCCGCGCCCCCTCCAATCGAATCCGATTGGGCGCCGATCATGGAGTTCACCGCTGCGGACATCTTTCAACACTCACCTTTCGGCGACATCTTGAATTCGCTAAAGTATCTCTCGTTATCAGGAGAGCCCTGGCCGGACTACGGTCAGGACGGTTGGGATGCGGACGACGAAGAAATTCAAAGCCCACCCACCACCCACTTAGTAGCCACTGTCGACAATCTAACCGACATGCTAGACTTCGACTCCAAAGACATCGATGGTATGGACGACGATGCCGGAGACGACCAAGAACCAGCGCCTACCGGGCATTGGAAAGCCACCTCATCATATGACATATACATGGTGGATATCCCAAAGGATGGGAATGGCGAAGGAACATCGGAGGATGACCCCTCCAAGAAACAGCCCAAGCGCCGGCGTCAGCGGCGCCGCTCTAAATCCCGCCACAGCAAGAATGGAGATTCCGGCACCGGAGATAATAACACCCCAGACAGTGCCGACGACAACCCCCTCCAGCAAGATTCAGCACAGGAGGACAGAGATGCCAGCCCTCATGAGAGAGCAGCGGATGAAGAAGTAGAGGATTACATGCCTCCCTCCGGAGACGAGGCAAGCCTCGACGACGACGAATTCGTCGTGCCTGAGGATCCTGTCGAACAAGAGCGTTTTAAACGCAGGCTTATGGCCACGGCAAACATCGTCAAGAAAAAGAAGTAGCAACTTAGAGCTGATCAAGATCTGCTAGCCGACAGATGGACTGAAGTCCTTGCGGACGAAGAGCATGAGCTCGAACGCCCCTCCAAAAGCTACCCTAAACGCAAGCTGCTCCCCCGATTAGAGGAGGAGGCATATGAACCTGCATCACCAGCAGACAATACGGCTGACCGACCACCCCGTGGCCACGACAGAGAGGCCTCTAGGCCCTCCACTAGAACCATACCCCAGCATCGCTCGAAAAGCACAAGGCCACAGGGGAGCGCTCTGGACTTGCGAGATATATTGGAGGATAAGGCAAGACAATCAAGATCGATCTATGGATCGCGTGGGCGCCCCATGATACGAGACGACAACCGTCGCGCCAGACACAGTAAGTCCGTCCGGGCCGAACAAAGTAGACAAAGCTCTTTTGAACTCCGTCGTGATATCGCCCAATACAGAGGCGCCGCACACCCGCTATGCTTCACAGATGAAGTAATGGATCATCAAATCCCCGAAGGGTTTAAACCCGTGAACATTGAATCTTATGATGGCACAACAGACCCCGCGGTTTGGATCGAGGACTATCTCCTTCATATCCACATGGCCCGCGGTCATGATCTCCATGCCATCAAATACCTCCCACTCAAGCTTAAAGGACCAGCCCGGCATTGGCTTAACAGCTTGCCAGTAGAGTCAATTGGGAGTTGGGAAGACCTGGAAGCCGCATTCCTCGATAACTTCCAAGGCACGTATGTGCGACCACCAGACGCTGACGACCTCAGCCATATAATTCAGCAGCCAGACGAATCGGCCAGACAATTCTGGACACGGTTCTTAATCAAGAAAAACCAAATCGTCGACTGTCCGGATGCGGAGGCCCTCGCGGCCTTCAAACATAACATCTGCGATGAGTGGCTTGCCCGGCACCTGGGACAGGAAAAGCCGAAATCCATGGCAGCCCTCACATCACTCATGCCCGCTTCTGCGCGGGTGAGGACAGCTGGCTTGCACGCAGCAACAACCTCAGCAAAAATTCTGGCAGTCCGGATATCAAGGACCGCAATGGCAGGTCGCGTCACAACAAAAACAAACGCCGCATTAATGGCGATAATAGTGAGGATACGACAGTCAATGCCGGATTCAGAGGCTCTAAACCCGGTCAGCGGAAAAAGCCATTCAAAAGAACTACTTCGGGTCCGTCCAATTTGGACCGAATACTCGACCGCTCGTGCCAGATACACGGCACCCCCGAAAAGCCAGCCAACCACACCAACAGGGACTGTTGGGTATTCAAGCAGGCATGCAAGTTAATTGCCGAAAACAACGACAAGGGGCTGCATAGCGATGACGAGGAAGAGACCCAACCGCCGAACAATAGAGGACAGAAGGGTTTCCCCCCACAAGTGCGGACGGTGAACATGATATACGCAACACACATACCCAAAAGGGAGCGGAAGCACACACTCAGGGATGTATATGCAATGGAGCCAGTTGCCCCGAAGTTCAATCCATGGTCCTCCTGCCCGATTACTTTTGACCGAAGGGACCACCCCACCAGCATCCGCCACGGTGGATTCGCCGCATTGGTTTTAGACCCAATCGTCGATGGATTTCACCTCACCAGAGTCCTGATGGATGGCGGCAGCAGCCTGAACCTGCTTTATCAGGATACAGTGCGCAAAATGGGCATAGATCCCTCAAGAATTAAACCTACCAAGACGACCTTTAAAGGCGTCATACCAGGTGTAGAAGCCAATTGTACAGGCTCAGTTACACTGGAAGTGGTCTTCGGATCCCCGGATAACTTCCGAAGCGAGGAGTTAATCTTCGACATAGTTCCGTTCCGCAGCGGCTATCATGCTTTGCTCAGACGTACCGCGTTTGCAAAGTTCAACGCGGTGCCGCACTACGCATACCTCAAGCTCAAGATGCCAGGCCCTCGAGGAGTCATCACGGTCAACGGAAACACTGAACGCTCTCTCCGAATGGAGGAACATACAGCGGCTCTCGCGGCAGAAGTACAGTGCAGCCTCCTAAGGCAATTCTCGAGTCCGGCCATTAAGCGACCGGACACGGCTAAACGCGCCCAGAGTAACCTACAACAAGACCACCTGGCACGTTCCGAGCACGCATAGCAGTGCGGCCCCAACCCCAGCCCCTGCAAAATTTCAAGACAGGTCCTTCGCGTGCACCATTACGCTCTGGAGATACCATGGGCATGGGGGAGGGGCACGACCACGATAGGCCCAGAATGCGGCTTAACCACACCAGGGGCTCTCAAGTGTGCCGTTCTTTTTCTTTATTTCTCTCTTTTTCTTATTTTTTACCCACAGGACTCCGTTCATCAGAGGCCCTGTCCGGCAGCAGACCTGCCGAACTCACGATGCAACAGCCAGGGAAGGAAAAAGGCTACGACGAATATCCAGGTGGTCTCCATTACGAGCATTAAATCTGTTTTATACACCATTCCACAGCCTACCCCTGGAGGGGGACATGTTTAATAGTCCCACCCCTTGCTTATCACACCATTTGTATCGTTCTGCATTCATAGCAGTATTTCTTGAATAAACAATGCAGCACCTTTTTGCTTACAATTGCATTTCTTTCTTACACATATGTTCATTTATGACATGTTGCATCCGTACATTTTGGTATGGCTAAATACACCAGGGGCTTATGTTTCCCACATCATGGTGTGATAAGTCCGAACACTTTCGCAAGTGTGACACCCCGAACTTATAGCATTATATGCATCGGCTCCGAATCATGTCTTGGGTCAATAGTTGGGTTTGCCCGGCTCCCATGTTTTGGTACCTCATGTTCCGTTGTATCGGCTAAGGTAGCACTGGGAGAACCACTGTGATTGCGCCCCAGTTGAGCTGGGCGAGCGCCTCAGTGGAGAAAGCTAAAACTGACCGTCATGATGAGGCGAGAGCCGTTCGCTGTTCAAGAGGTTTTTTTGAGTCCCTAAAGACTTATGCCGTTTAGAGCGAGGAACCGGCTTTGTCCGGCCAAGGCGTGGATAGCGCCCCAAATCCGGCCTTCCGAACACTAGGGGCTTCGCCAAAATTTAAAATTATAATATTCTATGGCTAAGTGAGAGTGTTCAAGCATTATAAGTCTGGTTGCCTTGTTCGTTGTGTTGAGCGCCTCCCTAGATGGACACAAAAATGGGAACAAGAATCCTCAAATTTATCCCGAACACCCCAGCACTCGTGGCATGGGGGCTGAAGCCGACGACTTGCCATCTCTCAGATTTGATAAACAGCCGCACAGAAGGTAATATTTTAAATTAACAAGCGTTGCTTAGCGCATATGAACAAAGTTTTCAGCACACAGGATAACAAAATGCGAGTCTACTCAAATATTACATCTTTGGAGCACTCACCCGCAATAATGCGGGCACCCTTCAGGACACTCTTATAATACATCTCGGGCGTGCGATGCTCCTTGCCCAGCGGTGGCGCGTCCGTTACAAGCTTCTGAGCATCCATCTTGCCCCAGTGCACCTTTGCGCGGGCAAGGGCCCGACGGGCACCTTCAATGCATGCGGAGTGCTTGATGACTTCAACCCACGGACACGCATCCACCAGCCGCCGCACCAGGCCAAAGTAGCTCCCAGGCATGGCCTCCTTAGGCCACAGCCGAACTATGAGGCCCTTCATGGCCTGTTCGGCCACCTTGTGGAGCTCGACCAGCTGCTTCAGCTGGTCGCTAAGGGGCACCGGATGTCCGGCCTCAGCATACTGAGACCAGAAGACCTTCTCCGTCGAGCTCCCCACCTCGGCCCCATAGAAAGCGGCAGCATCGGACACGCTGCGAGGCAGATCTGCGAACGCTCCTGGAGAGCTCCGAATCCGGGTAAGTGATAGGTAATTCACACTCACATGCTTACTTTGCATGAAAAATGCCTTACTCGCCGCTATTTTCTTCAACGCCTCGACTTCCTGGAGGGCCTTGTAGGCTTCGGCCTTAGCGGCTTTGGCACTCTCAAGAGCCTTTGCAAGCTCGGACTCTCGAGTCTTCGAGTCACGCTTCAAACTCTCATGTTTTTTCACGAGAGCCTAGAGCTCTTGCTGTACCTCCGCCACCCACGCCTCTTGCTTCTCTCGCTCGGTACACTCCGCGGCCGCATTACATTCGGCCGCGGACACCGCCTCCTTTAGGGTCGCCACCTCGTTTGTGGCCCCTGCAATACCCACGTTATCCTTGTCATTCTTCTTGCAACCAAATCCTTTTCTGTAAGGTACAATTTTAATAAGGTGTTACTCACCTTCCTTGTCCTCGAGCTGCTTCTTGGCACGGCCGAGCTCGCTCTCGGACTGCTTGAGGCTTTGCTTCAAAGTATTAACCTCCGCAGTCAGTGCGGCAGAGGTCAGCAGCACAGCCTGCAATCCCATATTGACATATTTTTATATGACTCCTGCGTATATCTTTTTAGATCCTCAGTCCGGCTTTTCTTTCCGAATACCGAACCGAGCATCAGGGGCTACTGTCAATGCGGTACTATTTTACATATATCAAAATTCTTACCTTAAAGCCTGTTAGAAGGCTGCTGCAGGCTTCGGTCAGCCCGCTCTTGGCGAGCTGAACCTTCTGAATCACCGCACTCATAACAGTGCGGTGTTCCTCTTCGATGGAGGCGCCATTGAGCGCCTCCAGCAAACTATCCGGCGCCTCTGGTTGGACGGAGGCTACCGGCGTCACGGTCTTGCCCTTCTTACGAAGGGGCCGCCCGCCAAACTCCGGAGCCACTGCGGGTTCCGGGGCCTAGTCCGGTGCAAAGTCCGGGAGGTTGCCCTGCTGCACCTCCGGGGCCTCCTCCTCCTGGCGGGTCCCTTCCCGGGATCCCACCTCGGCATCGTCCGTATCACGGGGGGTGGAGGCGGTCGGAAGGGAATCCATATCCGACGCACCCAAGGACCCGCTCGACGAAGCAGGAAAGTCATCCTTGGGCGGACTGCAGGGTTGTATGCGGCATTAGAAAGACACTATGTGGCGAAAAGAAAAACCATGAAGTTATTCGGGAGTCCGGATACTTACGATCTCGCCAGGGGCTTGGCCCTTGGAGGCCAATCCTCGTCGTCATCTTCGGCGTTGGCAGAGCAGTCCGGGGGAAGAGTCCTTCCCTTCTTGGACCCTTCGGCCTCCCTCGTTGGGGAAGCCTTCCTTTTCTTCCCTCCCCCCGCTGGGGGAGAGGCCTTCTTCTTCTCCTCCTCGCCTTTGTGGGAGGAGTCAGCCTCGGAGTCATCGTCTGATGACACCTGAAAACGGGAACTCTTCCGAGTGGCCGTGGCCTTCTTCTTGGCCTTCTTCTCTGGCACCACGTGGGGTGCCGGAGCCAGCAGCCCCGTTAAGCGGGCGTCCGCTGGGTCCTCTGGCAATGGGGCCGGACAGATAGTCTGTTCAGCCTTCTTCAGCCAGTCCTGTCAAAGGAGGGGGAGTTTAGATCCCGCATAGAGTCAAACTATGGAAAACAAGTGTCCCATAAAGGGCAAAATCGCTTACCTCGCTAGCCGGACCCTGCAAGCTGAATCCGCTATCTTCGATAGCGGATGCGGGGGCCTCGGCGCCCTTAAACAGCACCCTCCAGGCATCTTCGTACGTAGTGTCGAAGAGTCCGCTCAAAGTCTGGTGCTGCACCGGAAAGAACTCCCACATATTGAAGCCCCATCGTTGGCATGGGAGAATCCGGCGGATGAGCATGACCTGGACTACGTTGACAAGCTTGAGCTTCTTGCTCACTAGCTTTTGGATGCAGGCTTGGAGTCCGGTCAGCTCCTCTGAATCACCCCATGTCCGGCCGCTCTCTTTCCAGGAGGTGAGCCGTATGGGGATGCCAGATCTGAATTCGGGGGCCGCTGCCCATTCAGGGTCGCGCGGCTCGGTGATATAGAACCACCCCGATTGCCACCCCTTAACGGTTTCCACGAAAGTGCCCTCAAGCCAAGTAACGTTGGGCATCTTGCCCACCATGGCGCCTCCGCACTCCGCTTGGCTGCCCTTCACAACCTTCGGCTTGATACTGAAGGTCTTGAGCCACAAGCCGAAGTGGGGCTGGATGCAGAGGAAGGCCTCACACACGACGATAAACGCTGAGATGTTGAGAATGAAATTCGGGGCCAGATCATGGAAATCCAGGCCGTACTAGAACATGAGCCCCCGGACAAAGGGGTGGATTGGGAAGCCCAGTCGCAGAGGAAATGGGAAAGAAATACCAGCCTCTCATGGGCCTGGGGTGTGGGGATGAGCTCCCCCTCGTCGGGGAGCCGATGCGCGATATCGCTGGACAGATATCCAGTGCTGCGCAGCTTCTGGATGTGCCCCTCCGTAACGGAGGTGGCCATCCACTTGCCTCCCGCTCCGGACATAGTTGGAGAAGGTTGAGGTGAGATGTGCGGACTTGGGTGCTGGAGCTCGAGTTCGCGGAGATGGATAAGCCAAGGAGGAAGAAGGCGCAGGTAAAAGGGTTGCATCTTTATCCCCTTATATGGGCGGACGAAACCATGCGTCCCCACCGGCCTGATAAAACTCGCTTATCTCCCAAGTGCCGCAATCAATGGCGTGGTTGGGTTACCCATGTCCGTATTGATGGGAATCCCAGAATAAGGGGAACACGATCTCTGCTTCGACAAGACGTGCCAAGGAAACCGCTTCGCTGAACATGTTGAGGTGGTACAATAAAAATGATTCGAGTAAAGGCTTGGTTGTGGTGTGACGTCACGCCACCAAATACGTCAGCAGATTGAACTTGTGTAAATATTATTCTCTCTACGGTGGTATGTGAAATTTATTTTGCAGAGCCGGACACTATCCTGGTGTTCACAATCTTCTATAAATTATTCGGAGAAGGAACCCGCCTTGCAACGCCGAAGACAATATGCGCGCCGGACTCGTCGTTATTGAAGCCTGGTTCAGGGGCTACTGAGGGAGTCCTGGACTAGGGGGTGTCCGGACAGCCGAACTATCATCATCGGCCGGACTCCAAGACTATGAAGATACAAGATTGAAGACTTCGTCCCGTGTCCGGATGGGACTTTCCTTGGCGTGGAAGGCAAGCTTGGCAATACGGATATGTAGATCTCCTACCATTGTAACCGACTTTGTGTAACCCTAGCCCTCTCCGGTGTCTATATAAACCGGATGGCTTTAGTCCGTAGGACGAAAAAACAATCATACCATAGGCTAGCTTCTAGGGTTTAGCCTCCTTGATCTCGTGGTAGATCTACTCTTGTAATACCCACATCATCAATATCAATCAAGCAGGACGTAGGGTTTTACCTTCATCAAGAGGGCCCGAACCTGGGTAAAACATCGTGTCCCTTGTCTCCTGTTACCATCCGCCTAGACGCACAGTTCGGGACCCCCTACCCGAGATGCGCCGGTTTTGACACCGACAATAACCCTAACACCAACATCAAACACACATAACCCTAACCCTAGCATACTATGAAATCCTAACCATACCAAATTAGCAAAGAAACATAACTTGATTCAACACAAATTTCCAAATCCAAGCAAAAACTAGTGTTTCCCCAAACTAGCTAGATTTGAGCAAATGTGACAATTCCTATGGATGAAAACGAGGGGATCGGAGGAGATTACCTTAAGGGAGGGGTTGGCTTCGAAATCCACGGTCAAATACTCCGGATTTGCAAGATTTGATAAGAATTTGAGAGGGGGGAGAGGGGAAGAGAGGAGTGGCGCAAGGCTAAGGGTTTGGGTGGGGTGGGGTGTGTAGGGTGGGGGTGGGAGAGGAGAGAGGGTGGGGCCAGCCTAATTGGCACACAGACAGTGCAGCGCCTAAGATATGGGCGCTGCACATTACAAGTGTGGCGCCCTAGCCTTAGGCGCTGCACTACTGTCTGTGGGGCTGTAACTGGACCAGAGCTGCCACGCTGGCTGGATCTGCGACGCCTAAGGAAAGGGCGCTGCACTATAGGGTGCGGCGCCTTGCTGTCGGACGCCACATTAAAAAATCAGCAGAGTGATTTTGTTTTAAGAATATGTCAATTTGTAATTTAATTTCGGCCTCAGGTCAAATATGTGATTTCTGCCGTGCACACGCATGGGTAGCTCGTGTCTACACCGCTGCTGCTGCTACTCCCTCTCTCATCTGTCCTTCACGCCAGCCTTTGTTTCTTTATTGAGTTGACTCTTGACTGCATGGCTATGCATGCTGCATGCATTAATCATTCTGAGCAAGCCGGCGCGAGTTGGCACTGACCATTGCTTTTGCCTAGCGAGTTGGGCATCGTCGTTGCATGCAAAACACTACCAATGCATGCTTTGAGTAGCCTCCGGCGCCACCATGATCGTCGAAGCATGCCATCACACCAGCATCGCTGTAGCGAGACCGCTGTTGTAGTATCGTCGAAGCAGCCGTGCCATCATCGCAGCACTGTCATGGCCAGGAAGCACGTCTTTGCAGCATCGTCGAAGTAGTCGGGCCTCCATCACAGCATCATCGCAGTCGTCGAAGCACGTCGTCGAAACATCAGCGTGATCCTTCGAAGAATGCCGCCGTCGCGGCTGTCCAAGCATGCCGTCGCAACATCATTGAAGTAGGCAGACTGCCGTTGTAGCATTGCCGCGGTCGTCAACGCACGTGTTTGAAGCACACCGCGGCCGTTTGAAGAACACCATCGTGACATCGTCGCGCCCATTGAAGCATGCCATCGCCACATCAGCGAAGCAGCCAGACTGTCGTTGTAGCATCGCCGCGGCCGTCAACGCATGTCATCAAAGCACACCGCGGGTGTTTGAAGAACACCATCGTGGAAATCGTCGCGCCCACTGAAGCATGTCGTTGCAGCACCATCCAAGCTGCCATCGCAGCATTGTCACTGCCATCAAAGCACGTTGTCACAACATCATTGAAGCAGTCGGGCGGCCATTGCAGCATTACCATGGCCGTCAATGTACACCATTGCAACATCACCGAAGCAGCCGACCTACCGTCGCAGCATTGCCGCGGTCGTCGAAGCACACAGTGACCGTTCAAGCAAGCTGCCGCACCATCGCCGTAGCCGTCGAAGCTCCCCGTGTAGCATCGCCGCGGCCGTCGAAGGAGACGGGTCACCATCCCAGAACCCGCGGTCCAGATCGACGCCCACTGCAACAGCATCGTCATCTCGACTTGTAGTGTGTCAGCCCTCGTTCCTAGTAGCCACTCCGGCGCATGTCTCTGCAGCAGCTGTTGTCGCTGCAATGGAGACTGTCGTTTTGGCTTCTAATGTTGCACGCTGCTACCATACACTTGCTAGAATACCTCAATTTTTGATTCCATGTCACCACAAACCATGGACGTGCATGGTTGAAAGTCTTCGCGCCAGCAAGGGCAGCCGCGCTGCGACGCCGCAGTCAAATGCCTTGCATGCGTACATGTGTGTGTGAACACGGGTTTGTGTGAAAGCGATGGTTTGACTGGCTTCAGGCACCCTGACGGTTGGCTAGGCCCAATCGCACGGCTCTCAAGGCGGTTTAAAAAACGAGATTATCATCCGGCTGATTGGTAGTGCTGGCCTCAACGTTCAAACGGTCGTTTCAAAAAAGAAAAAAACGTTCAAACGGTGATGTGAAGGCAGAATTGAAAGGGCAAAAGTGAGAAAGCTTCGAAGGGTACAACAGACCAGTGCCATATAACTGAAGGTTCAGTTTGTAATTGTCCTTTCACTCGATCTCCCAATTTCTCCGCTCCTCCCCCGAACAGTAAGCGGCGGCGGCGGCGGCGGCGGCGGCGGGCTGTAGACTCCGCCTTCTTCCGAGCCATCGACCGGCGTCGAGCGCTTCCAATCGCCGCTGCCCCTGCATAAGCCATCGAGGCCCCCTCTTCCCCTTGGCCGTCGTCCTCCCCTGCATCGGCCACCGTCGGGTATCCCATCCCCGACCCAACGCCAAACGGAAGGTAGCCCCTATCCCGCGTCCCCGCGCCCCCCCAGCAATGTTCCTTGTATCACACTTAATTGTAATTTCTATAGATCTGTTTGCATGCATATGAATGGTAGGATGGTGCAGCATATGTATGGGAATGGGAGTATGCAAGAACTGTCTGCTCTCTGTTATAAATACGATGGATGATGGCAGGATAGCAAGTTTGTATTTTTTTGGAGCAAACTTAATTGTAATTTCTATAGATCTGTTTGGAGCTTGTCTGTATTTGATGATCATCTGCACTTAACAATAAACAAAATGTACAAAAAAACCATGATTAATCAATGCTTTAACATCATGTTCAACATACAGGGAGATTTGGGATTTTAGCCACCAGCCTCCCCAAAAGCAAGTTCCAACTCAGAAAAAGACGGCCTTGTTGCTACGCAAGTCCCCATGGCAGCGGCAACTGGCTATGACGGCCCGAATGATGAGCAGTTGCATGCGTATGCCGACCTAAGGTATGCTGACCTACCATTCTACGGGAGCAATCTGATGGAGGTTTTTGCCGTGCGTGTCCCTGATGCAGCCGCCTCCTCCCGAGGAAACAGGCTGCCGCCTTGTGGCATAATTGAAGCCGGTGGCGCCTATTGCTCTCAGTCTATGGTCTTCGCAAGGATCTGCCATGACGACCAGGTCACCCCACAACCTTGTGATTCGCAGGTGCAGATTCTTACCAGTTATCCACTGTACCAATCAACTCCATTTCAATTCTGTATTATTTTTGTTTAGGGCTGAAGAAGCAATTGTATTGTGCCACAAAAAGATTTCTGCAACTCAAATTGTGTAATGGCATAAGTGAAATAATCCAACTTCATTTATTAACTTGGGAAAGTATGATTGTTTTATTTTATTTTTCTTGTAAACGAACTAGCAATGAATGTACTACATAAAGTGGACCATATCTGAATGTCCATGTGTAGGTGGAATATCTGTAGCCAGCGAGTGGGAATTATGGTAATCCACTCTGTTTGCTTGTTACTTCTTTAGGCAAATGCTTGAGACTGAAATCACATGTTTAGAAACCATCAAAGGTGCACTATCATGTCTGTTGGTGTAGGCTTTCTTTCTTCCAGTGTCCAAAGTATCTCTAATCAGGAAAATATTCTGCTGAAGTAAATATAGTGTCATGACGATAGCACATTGTTGAAAATGAGTCATGATGTTAAGAGCATCTCTAGCAGATCCCGCAACCGACCGAGCCGCAAAATTTGTTTACGGGCTCCCGTAAACGAAATTTACGGGACGACATGCGCTGAGACAGAACAGATCCAGTTCAAACGAAAATCAAAGTAGTTCATACTACGCGGGGTTCTACTTCTAATGCATACTTGTTCTACGCGTCTGCACCGGAACCAGAATCGCCGTCGTCACCCTTGTCACCGGAGCCGTCCTCGCGTGGCGGCGGCTCGTTGTCGTGGAGGGTGTGGTAGATCAGGGTACTGGAGAGTGTCTGCTGGAGTTGGTACTCCTCTTGGAGCTCCTGCAGGCGCGCGGCCACAGCTACATCGCCGGCCGCGGCGGCCTCCCTCGCCTGCCACCACGCGTTCTCGGCCGCTCGGAGCCGCTGGAGGGCCGGGTCGAAGATCCTCCCGAGTCGCCGGCAACTCGCCCACGAGCGCGACTCGGCGCTGCGGGACTTCGCGCCACGGATGCGTGTCGCCTCTCTTTGTGTATCCGTCACGGGAGGGCGGAGGGAGGAGCTGCCGGCCTCGTCGCGTTGCGAAGCTTCCGGCCGGCGAACACACTGCGCCCGAGCCCGCCGCGCCGACCAAAACCGTCGCCGCCGCCACACCCTGCACCCGCTGTCGCCATTACCGGAGAGATCCGGTGGCCGGAGGCGCCGGAAATCGCTGCCGGAGGGGAGGTGGTTTCTTGCTGGAGGAGGGGAATTCGCAGCTGAGAGGGATGCGGGGAATGCTGGATGGAAACCCTAAAATCCACTCTGCCCGCATATATACAGGAAACATGGTCGGTTTACGGGCCGCCCGTAAAACTTTTACGGGCCAGGCCTCGTTTGCAGGATCTGCGTGGGCCCTTTTTTTTGGGCCGTCCTGTATAATGTCCCGCAAAATGCAGTTCGCCAGAGTTATACGGGATCTGCTAGAGATGCTCTAAAGATAGGTACATCTCCTTCAAAACACAATATGCTGTAATTTGCAAATTCTCGATTGACTGTGAGCTAGCCGTTTCTTTCTTTATTTACTCACCAGTCACCATTAGATCGCCTTGAAACTCCCCATCTCCGGTGCGGAGCTACTCCATGTGCTCTGGTAACAGGGTTTAGTGGCATGGCCAGGGGCTTCCTGGTGGTGGAACAGGGCGGTGGGTGAAGCTGGCTGGTAGGTTGGTTAGGAGGATGATGTTAGGATGTGATGGGACGTGATGGTGGATCTGGCTTAGAAGCTGGTGATGGCGACGAGAGATGAGACAACAGTAGGCGAAGTGGAGGTGAGGTAGGGCTAGGGAAGTGCACGTTGCTACGTGGGTTGGTGGGTTACTGGGTTAGTAGCGGTGCATTTGGCCTGGAAGGAGGTGCGATGCGGGATGTATTTTGTGCGCCACACACTTCTCATGCAATCTTCGTATCCACTAGCAAAGTTCACAAAAATTTCTGGAAAAGTACATAGACTTCAAAACTACTATATATTTGTTTAATTTGCCAGCTCAAATACATATTATTTTGAGATTAAGAATAAGAAAATTCTGACAATTTCAGTTCTGAAAATTAGTTAGAAATTTCTACTCCTGACCTAGGGGTCCTATTTGACCCTACAACTGCCACCACAAGCTTGGAAATACATTTGCCAAAAAAATGAAAAAAATTGATGACTTTTGCTGCTGGATATTTGTTTGGAAGTACATAGAGTTCAAACACACTGCATGGAAGATATTAGAGGATGTATTAAGGTTCAATGTTGGTACTACCAAAATTTATGGATTTTTAAAATTTTAGTAATTTCAGAAATCAATTCGGCCATCAAGTGCTAATTAGCCAGCATAATCTTGAAGTTTCATCCGAGATGTCAACATTCCTGTAGCCACCAAAGTATTTGAAATTTCTGAACTTAACAATTTCAATGAAATTTGAATCTTGCATGTAATAACTCCCTGGAGATAAAGTTTGGATGAGTTCTAATACTCACTCTGACCCAAACTAATTGTCGCAGCTTTAGTACAAAGTTGCAACAATTAATGTGGATCGGAGGGAGTACTAGATGAGGGGTGAATCTGGCCATTGCATTAAGAGCTTAACGACTCTGGGTAGTTGACTGCTCATTAGGAGCTCCCAATCTATATACAGGCGTAACCATCCATCGTACCATGCACTGCTTCTTTCCTTAGTCTGCAAAGCTAGTTACAAAGAGGACATGCTGGCTCTAAGTATATTGCTTGATTTGTTCTGTTAACATGTGCAAAGAGTATTGCAAACTTATTACTACCGTGTGTTGATAATAGAAGAAAGAAAGCCTTTTGCCGTCAGCAACTGCTTTGCCAAGGAGAGATGATAAAGCTTTTTGCAAAACAGTTGAGCACTCGAGCATCCATGTCGTCTGGCTTCACTAGTAAATGTAATGTGCATAGTACTCCCTCCGTCCCAAAATTCTTGTCTTAGATTAGTCTAGATACGGATGTATCTAACACTAAAACGTGACTTGATACATCCGTATTTAGAAAAATTTAAGACAAGAATTTTGGGACGGAGGGAGTATATGTTTGCTTAGTTATTCAGGTTTGCATCTATTGAGACATAGTGTTTCACCTTTAATGAGGCAAATATAAATCACTTCTATTTTCTATGGAACAGGGCAACCTTGTGCTAACTGGTCCAGGAAGAGCCATCTCAGCAGATGGACCTGTCGGGTTCAGCATTTATCTCCATGACAATAGCCAAGATATCTCTCTTGAAGAAATCTGGAACAAGAGCGTGCATTTACACCTGGAGACCCCAACATTGGACAGGCCCCTATTAGAAACTGCCAATACTCCTTATGGTCCTGTGGAGGTGATCTACGCCATCCTGAGCCAGGGAGTTGAATGCGAAGTTGCTGTGAGGCTTACTCATCGCAATGTAAAAGATCCTATCAGCCTTTTTGGGAGAATTGTCGCTCGCAGCGAGCTGTTTGATATTGGCTGTGTGCTTTTCTACAACGAAGATGTGAAGGGCATATGTGCACGATCAGGAGAGCTGATTCCCTTGGCTAGACATCAGCTTGCGGTGCCATTGTACAAGGTACTGGCAATTGAAATAGATCTGCACTCTGATTGTGGTGACGAGATTATGAGAGGCACACTAGAGTTTCATCCCTTGCCCGAATGCGATCAAACGGCGCGTCTTATCAGCAAGAGTGGTACTCAAATCGAAGTGAAGATCTTCATTTCACAATACTTTAGGTAGTGTGTTCGTTGCTCAGCTGTGGGTCACTTTAATGTATAACATATGATGAAGACTCTGGATGCCTGTGCGCCCAGTCCCTTGTGTTGTACTACTACACAAAGCAGTGACCTGATAAAATGTTTGCACAGTGACAGTATCCTGTCGCTGAATGTTATTATATGATCTGATAAAATTATAAGTTCATGTTGGTTTTCTAGGAGCTGTGCCAGTGTTCTTTACTACTACCGTCTCAACAAAGCAGTGACCTGACCTTTGCGTAGAATTTTGTCAGTTTGCTGGGCCAGATATTGGGTTCGAATTGTTCTTCTTGGTTAAACCTGGTAGAAATCATGATGAGCTACGTCTTGACTCGCTCGTGCCGCTCTCGCGGGCGGCAGGGCGAACCCTAGCCGCCACCGGCCAACGACCCTCCCCCCTTCCCCCCCTGCCGCCACCGGAGTGTGCCGCCGTGCAAAGCCCGGCTGGCGTGGGTGGCGGCGGGGCCTTCTTCCCCTTCTCCCATGGCTTCCGGCGGCGCGGGATGCAGGGCCGCGATGAGGAGCGTGTCGTTCGCGCAGGACGGCGCGACGGTGACTCGGGCGGCGTGCCGGTGGTGCGGCCGTGCGGCGGAGCGGCAGCGGCTGCGTGGTTCTGGAGGCGCGGGCTTGGGCATGGGGCGGGTGAGGTGGTTGGCTGCATCGGGGCTTCCTTGTCAGACCCCGGCGACAGGGGTCGCGGGCCGCGGCGGCGCGGGCTGGGGGCGGTGTCCGGCTAGGCTGGGCCGGCCTCTAGCGTGGTGAGGCGTGCCGGCTGGTGCGCTGGTGGCGGGGCATAGCTGTACGGGCGCGGAGGCTGCAGATCTGGTAGTGGCTGCGGCGTCGCCCGTGCGGTCGATGCAGGTGGTGGCGGCGGTGGTCTCCGGGAGGGGGCGGCGGCAGTTGTCGGCCAAATCAGCTGGGATCTGGCCCATGGCCGTCGGTGGGCGGTTTGGGGCTGTCCCTAGGAGTCTCGGCGGGATGTGGGCTGCCACGGCGTGGTGGTGGCTCATGGCGGTGGTCTGGATCGTTTCACGACGGCGGCTGGTCATCTCCGGTATCGGCCGTCCGTGAGCGGCCTGGGTTGGCCTTCGATGCCTCTTCTCATTGCCTGGCGCTACCTTCGTTGAAGGGTTGGTTCTTTCCCGGCTACGGTCCATTGCCCGTCTCACGCCCGATACTGCAGGACGGAGCTCGTCTCGCGCCCGACAGCAGGACGGAGCTCGTCTCGCGCCCGGCAGCAGAACCGAGCTCGTCTCGCGCCCGACAGCAGGACCGAGCTCGTCTTGTGCCCGGTGCCGCAGGACGGGTCAATGGAGGCCACTTAGACCGGCCTATTGGGTCTCGGCGTTGGGGGACCCCTGGGTTGGTTCGGGTAGCGGCGGGTCACGGGTGAGGTGGTGTCTAGGTCTCTGATGCCGGGGTGGCGGCCCTGGGAATGGTAGCGCGGTGCTCAGGGGCAGAGCCCGTGGCTCGGTGCTGCCCGGTGACCATGGCCGTGTGGGCGGCGTGGTTGCTGGGGTGCGGCATTCGGTGGCGGTGTGTGTTGGCCGGGGTGAAAACCTGTTCTATCTTCGGACGGGCCGGCGGCGGCGAAGCTCGTTCCCTTCTTGAAGGCGTCGTCGCGGCTCTCATTGCCAGTCGTGTCGCTCCAGACTCTGACCCTCGGGTCGGGCGGTAACCGCACTCCGGTGTCGTATCCTTCCTGAAGGCACCACCTTGGAGCCCACGGTTCGTCGTATGCGGCTTCTTCTCTTCGCGATGGCGTGTTCACGGTCGAGGACCCCGGCTACTCTTGTGTGCTTGGGGTGGTGTTGTTGCGCTCAGCGCCTTGTATCTTGCCTTGGGTGTGTGCGTGTGTTGTGGGGTGTGTGTTTGTATCGGGTTGCTGTTGGTCATTGCTTTATATATAAAGCGGGGCGAAAGTCTTTTTGGGTAAATCGTGATGAGTAAGAATTTCTACATGCATGACTTTGGTACAAGAACTGACCTCACAAAGGCTCAGCTCAACGTCGTTGCTCTAGAAGCCAGGATCGCCGAGTTGGTGGGAGGGCTGCTGGTAGCGAGGCACCAGGCGCGCGCCATGGTCGCCGACACAAGCTTCTGCACCGCAAGCCATGGGCGATGGCTAGGCCCGAGCCCTTCCTCGCGTCTGCGGTGCAGCTGAGCAGCCGAGCCGACCAATTATCGAAACATGCATTGATTTGAGAGCAAAGTAGACACTTAGAGCTTGAAACGTACAGTACATAACATCGCTCATGTCTCAATATAGGCAGAGAGATTGATCATAGGCAGAGAGATTGATCACGCATAAGACCTAAGTCAGTAAACAACCTACCAACTGGCCACCAAGGCACCAAAGTTCAGTCAGGCTAGTTACTACATTGAACTGCAAAAACGTCTTATATTATAGTATTAATGTACAGAGGTAGTAGTGTATCCATCTGGATTTTGGAGTGCTATAAATAGTAGAGTACCAGCGTTCTCTTATCTCCCAGCCATCACAGCAAGAAGTTGCCTCTCGCTGATCGATGCACAGAGACAGGAAGCACACAGCATTCACCATGCTGGGCAAGAACACCATGTCTTCCTCGTGGCGCTGCTGCTCTCATGTAGTTCCATGAGCAGCGCAGCACGGCACCTAGAGGAGGAGGCTGTGCCCAAGGAGTACCCACCAGGCCACCACACCCCACCGTCCCGGACCTGCCAAATCCTGAACTCCCGTCGCACCTTACTACGCCCGAGATGCCGAAGCCTGAACTGCCGCACCCTGCTGTGCCCAAGGTGTCAACCCAAAGTGTCACACGCCGTGGTGCCAAAGGAGTCTGAACTCTGAAGTCCAAGACCCTGTCGTGCCGGAGGTGCCAAAGCCCGAACTGCCGCCACACCCTACTATGCCCGAGCTCCCGAAGGCTGAGCTACCGCATCCTGCTGTGCCAATGGAGCCTCAAGTGTCGCACCCTGTCATGCCGGAGGTACCAAAGGAGCACGTACTGCCGCACTCGGGCACACCGGAGATACCAATGGAGCCTCAAGTGCCACACCCCGTTGTGTCAGAGGTGCCAAAGGAGCACGAGCTGCCGCCCCCCTGCCATGCCAGAGTTGTCGAAACCTGAAATGCCACACGATACCGTGCGAAAGGAGCCCCATGTGCCTCACCCTGAGGTACCGGAGGTGCCTAATTAAAGAGAGCCCAAGTTACCACACCCAGCTATGCCAGAGGGCCTGAAGCAGGAAATGCCGCCGTTCCCCAAAGCCAAGCTGCCCCTGAAGCTTCAGCCATGATCGGACTACCGGCATCCGTGCATCGCACCTGTTATCTAATTATTGAACTATCTACTATACATTTGGGTGAGTGTTATATTGTTTTCTTATGGAGTGAAGTGGGTGATTGTTATAGATGCAGTGTGTGTTGTACATGTCGTTCGAGAGATTGCGTGGAAGTTCCTGATTGGAGCGTTATGTCTTAGGTGGTGTTGGCGTGTTGCATATATTTGCACATGAATAAATATGTTTCATGTTGGGAGGTTTTATATCAGGTTTGTTCGTCACAGAAGAGTTTTTAAGTTTTCGCTACATTAATTATGCTCTTCGGACAACTAAGTTGTTCGTGTTTTGTATTGGTAGAGACGTCATGTTGGGAGGTTTTATATCAGGTTTGTTCGTCACAGAAGAGTTTTTAAGTTTTCGCTACATTAATTATGCTCTTCGGACAACTAAGTTGTTCGTGTTTTGTATTGGTAGAGACGTCCTAAGAGCCCAAGTTTGATCGGAAGCATAATAAGAGATAACAAAGTCTATAACCAAAAGTAAGTTTGTCCTACGGCTTGCTCATCTCGACAGATGCTGGACAGCGGAGCGTCTTGCTAACCGAGGTCTACTGCACCCGCTAGATGCGTGCTACGCGGCCAAGATACCAAAACCGTCCACCATCTCCTGGTTGGTTGTGTGTTCCCCTGGCAAGTTTAGCACCAGGTTCTGTCATGGTGCCGTTTCACCTCCATGCCGTAGGATGGGACTTCAAGCACCTCCCTACGAATGGTGGGCTGCGGCGATGGTGTCCTTCCCTCCCAGCCCGCGTAAGGGCTTCGCTTCTATTGTCCCTCAATGCACCTAGATGACATGGAAGCATCAGAACACATGCATCTTCGACGACAAGTGGGCCTCTCTCCCTTATCTCGTGGTAGCTATCCAGGACGAAGAGCGGGCATGGTCTAGGAGCATCTCCAGCCGCGCCCTCAGAACGGCGCCGAAAAAACGGCTCAGTCACGCTCTCAGGACGTCGAATTCGTCAGCTTGGCCCGTTTTTGCGCTCGGCGCTCGCAGGCCGAACCCGGCGCACTGGGGGGTACTCGGGGGCTCCGGCGCAAGAGAAAAGCGTTCCTGGGGCCACATTGACAGGTGAAAAGTCAAGCCACCCGCCCAGATTCGCGTCCTACCCCCTGCGCTCGGCCGCCACCCTGCACCACCCTGCCGATCCCGGCGCCGACCATCGCTCGCCGCAGCTAGGTAGACCATCTCCTAACGGGAAAAAGAAGGGGTTTCGCCGAGGCAGCCTCTTCGCCGCCGCCCGGGCACCTTTTCCGGCGCTCCGGCCGCGTAGGGCATGTACACCGGCTGGCATGCGCCTACCTCGCCCACAAGGTGTTCGGTGAATTGCCCGGCCCGGCGATGGACTCCGAAGATGAGGAGGTGCTCGCGGCGTTGCTGGATGAGGAAGCCAAAGCCGACGTCCAGGAGCAAGAGCATATCATGGTGCTCGCCGCCCTCGCCGGCCTACTCGCGGGCAGTGAGAAGCCGCGGCGAGGTGGCTCGGCGCTTGGCCGGGTGAAAGCAAAGAACCGGCATCGTCTGGAAGGCTACTGCATGCTCTACTCGGACTACTTCGCCGACGCTCCATTGCACGGTGAGAAAACATTTCGGCGCCGTTATCGGATGAGCCGAAAGTTTTTCCTTCGGATTGTGAATTTCATCCGGGAGTTCGACAGCTACTTCAAGTGCAAGAAGGATTGCACCGGCACAACTGGATTCACCTTGATCCAGAAGTGCACGACAGCTATGATGATGGTTGCATACGGAGCTCCCAGTGATTCACTCGACGACTATGGGCGCATGGCCGAGTCCACCACCATTGAGTGTTTCTACAAGTTCTCCAGGGCAGTGGTGGCAGTGTTTGGACCGCAGTACTTGCGAACACCCAATGCGGAAGACACTGCTCGGATCCTAGCACAGAATGAAGCAAGAGGATTTCCTGGGATGCTTGAAAGCATCGAATGCATGCATTGGAAATGGAAGAACTATCCATTTGCTTGGCAGGGGTTGTACAAAGGCGCCAAAGGCGGTTGCAGTGTGGTGCTTGAGCCAGTGGCCACACAGGACCTCTGGATTTGGCACTCTTTCTTTGGGATGCCAGGAACTCACAATGACATCAACGTCCTGCAGTGCTCCCCAGTCTTTGCCAAGCTTGTTGAAGGTCATTCTCCTCCGGTGAACTTCGAGGTCAATGGACGACAGTACAACAAGGGGTACTATCTAGCTGATGGCATCTATCCAATATGGTCGACATTTGTGAAGACCATCTCAAACCTTGTGCCAGGAGGCAAGAACGCCTGGTTTGCGAAGATTCAGGAGGCTTGCAGGAAGGATGTCGAGCGGGCATTTGGTGTGCTCCAATCTCGATTTGCTATTGTCCGGTACCCCGCTCAGACCTGGTCGAAAGATCAAATGTGGGAGATCATGACATGCTGTGTCATCTTGCACAACATGATCACTAAGAGCGAGCAGGAAGAGCCAGTGTTTGACACTGAACCATATTACAAGAAGGGTCCTCTTGCCCAAGTTGATCACCAGCTACTGACAAACTGGACTGACTACCTCAATACGCGTCAGGAGATCAGAGACCCACAGATGCATCAAGAACTGCAACACGATCTGGTGGAGCACCTATGGAGTGTTGGGGAACATAGCAGAAATTCAAAATTTTCTATGCATCACCAAGATCAATCTATGGAGAGACTAGCAACGAGAGAGAGGGGAGTGCATCTTCATACCCTTGAAGATTGCGATGCGGAAGCGTTACAAGAACGCCGTCGGTGGAGTCGTTCATGAAGCGATTCAGATCGCGGCCAAATCCGATCTAAGCACCGAACAATGATGCCTCCGCGTTCAACACACGTACAGCCTGGGGATGGCTCCTCCTTCTTGATCCAGCAAGGGGAGAGGAGAAGTTGAGGGAAAACTCTGACATCACGACGGGATGGTGGTGATGGAGCTTGTGGTTCTCCGGCAGAGCTTCACTAAGAACTACGGAGGAGGAGGAAGTGTTGGAGGAGGGAGAGGGCTGCGCCAGGGGAAGGGTGCGGCTGCCCTCTCTCTTCCTCACTATATATAGGGGGAAGGGAGGAGGGGGAGGTGCCCTAGGGTTCCCTAGGGGAGGGGCGGCGGCCACAGGGGAAACCCTAGATGGGTTTGGGCGCCCCCACCCCCTAGGAAACTTGCCCCCCAAGCCGGGAGGGGCGGCTGCCCTAGGGGTGGCGCCCCCACCTCTCCTGGTTACGTGAGATGGGGTGGGAGGGGCTCTCAGCCCCTTAGTGGGCTGATGTGCCCTCTCCCCTTGGCCCATAAGGCCCCCAACGCTTGCTGGGGCCTCCGAAACCCCTTTCGGACACGCTGGTCATCACCTGGTACCCCCGGAACAATTCCGGACTCCAATACCCTTCGTCTAATATACCGATCTTCACCTCCGGACCATTCCGGAGATCCTCGTCATGTCCGGGATCTCATCCGGGACTCCGAACAACCTTCGGTAACCACATACTATTTCCCATAACAACTCTAGCGTCACCGAACCTTAAGTGTGTAGACCCTATGGGTTCAGGAACCATGCAGACATGACCGAGACGTTCTCCGATCAATAACCAACAGCGGGATCTGGATACCCATGTTGGCTCCCACATGTTCCACGATGATCTCATCGGATAAACCACAATGTCAAGGATTCAAGCAATCCCGTATGCAATTCCCTTTGTCAATCGGTGTGTTACTTGCCCGAGATTCGATCGTCGATATCTCAATACCTCGTTCAATCTCGTTACCGGCAAGTCACTTTACTCGTTCCATAATGCATGATCCCGTGACTAACTACTTAGTCACATTGAGCTCATTATGATGATGCATTACCGAGTGGACCCAGAGATACCTCTCCGTCATACGGAGTGACAAATCCCAGTCTCGATTCGTGCCAACCCAACAGACACTTTCGGAGATACCCGTAGTGCACCTTTATAGCCACCTAGTTACGTTTTGACGTTTGGTACACCCAAAGCACTGCTACGGTATCAGGGAGTTACACAATCTCATGGTCTAAGGAAATGATACTTGACATTAGAAAAGCTTTAGCAAATGAACTACACGATCTTGTGCTATTCTTAGGATTGGGTCTCGTCCATCACATCATTCTCCTAATGATGTGATCCTGTTATCAATGACATCCAATGTCCATGGTCAGGAAACCATGACCATCTGTTGATCAACGAGCTAGTCAACTAGAGGCTCACTAGGGACATGTTGTGGTCTATGTATTCACACATGTATTATGGTTTCCAGTTAATACAATTATAGCATGAACAATAGACAATTATCATGAACAAGGAAATACAATAATAACCATTTTATTATTGCCTCTAGGGCATATTTCCAACAGTCTTCCACTTGCACTAGAGTCAATAATCTAGTTCACATCACTATGTGATTGTAATGAATTCAACACCCATGGGGTTTGATCATATCTCGCTTGTGAGAGAGGTTATTAGTCAACGGGTCTGAATCTTTCAGATCCATGTGTGCTTTACAAATCTCTATGTCATCTCCTAGATGCATCTACCACGCTCTATTTGGAGCTATTCCAAATAAATGTTCTACTATACGATTCCGGTTTACTACTAAGAATAATCCGGATTAGTGTCAAAGTTCGCATCGGCATAACCCTTTACGACGAACTCTTTTACCACCTCTATAATCAAGAAAATTCCTTAGTCCACTAGTTACTAAGGATATGTTTGACCGCTGTCTTGTTATCCATTCCTGGATCATTCTTGTACCCCTTGACTGACTCATGGCAAGGCACACTTCATGTGCGGTACACAGCATAGCATACTATAGAGCCTATGTCTGAAGCATAGAGGACGACCTTCGTCCATTCTCTCTCTTTTGCCGAGGTCATGTCTTGAGTCTTACTCAATACTCACACCTTATATCATAGCCAAGAACTCCTTCTTCGCCGATCTATTTTGAACTTCTTCAAAATCTTGTCACGACATGTATTCATTTAAAAGTATTATTGAGCGTTTTTGATCTATCCTTATAGATCTTGATGCTTAATGTTCAAGTAGCTTAATCCAGGTTTTCCATTGAAAAACACCTTTTCAAATACCCTATATGCTTTCTAGAAATTCTATATCATTTCTGATCAACAATACGTTAACAACATATACTAATCAGAAATTCTATAGTGCTCCCACTCACATCTTTGGAAATACAAGTTTCTCATAAACTTTGTATAAATCCAAAATCTTTGATCATCTCATCAAAGCGTATATTCCAACTCCGGGATGCTTACTCCAGTCCTTAGAAGGATTGCTGGAGCTTTGCATACTTGTTAGCATCTTTTAGGATTGTCAAAACCTTCTGGTTGTATCAGATACAACCTTTCCTCAAGAAAATTGTCGAGGAAACTATATTTTGACATCCTATCTGCAAGATTTCATAAATAATGTAGTAGCTGCTAATATAATTCTAACAGACTCTTAGCATCGCTACGAGTGAGAAAGTATCATCATAGTCAACTCCTTGAACTTGTCGGAAAACATCTCAGCGACAAGTCGAGCTTTGTTAATGGTGACACTTACCATCATTGTCTGTCTTCCCTTTTAAAATCCATCTGTACCCAACAGCCTTATGACCATCAAGTAGTTCTTCCAAACTCTACACTTTGTTTTATACATGGATCTTCTCTCGGATTTTATGGCCTCGAGCCATTTGTCGGAATCCGGGCCCACCATCGCTTCTCCATAGCTCATAGGTTCATTGTTGTCTAGCAACATGACCTCCAAGACAAGATTACCGTACCACTCTGAAGAAGTACGCGTCCTTGTCGTCCTACGAGGTTCGACAGTGACTTGATCCGATGCTTCATGATCACTATCATCAGCTTCCACTTCAATTGGTGTAGGTGCCACAAGAACAACTTCCTGTGCCCTGCTACACACTAGTTGTAGTGACGGTTCAATAACCATATCAAGTCTCCACCATCCTCCCACTCAATTCTTTCGAGAGAAACTTTTCCTCGAGAAAGGATCCGATACTAGAAACAATCACTTTTGCTTCCGAATCTGAAATAGGAGGTATACCCAACTGTTTTGGGTGTCCTATGAGATGTATTAATCCGCTTTTGGTTCGAGCTTATCAGGATGGAACTTTTTTTCACATAAGCGTCGCAGCCCCAAACTTTCAAGAAACGACAGCTTAGGTTTCCCTAAACCATAGTTCATACGGTGTCATCTCAACGGAATTACGTGGTGCCCTATTTAAAGTGAATGTGGTTGTCTCTAATTCCTAACCCATGAACGATAGTGGTAATTCGATAAGAGACATCATGGTATGCCCCATATCCAATGGGGTGCATCTATGATGTTCGGACACACCATCACACTATGGTGTTCCAGGCGGTGTTAGTTGTGAAACAATTTCCACAATGTCTCAATTGTGTACCAAACTCGCAACTCAGATATTCATCTCTATGATCATATCATAGACATTTTATCCTCTTGTCACGACGATCTTCAACTTCACTCTGAAATTACTTGAACCATTCAATAATTCAAACTTGTGTTTCATCAAGTAAATATACTCAGTATCTACTCAAATCATCTATGAAGTAAGAACATAACGATATCCACTGCATGCCTCAGCACTCATTGGACTGCACACATCAAAATGTATTACTTCCAACAAGTTGCTTTCTTGTTCCATTTTACTGAAAACGAGGCTTTTAGTCATCTTGCCCATGTGGTATGATTTGCATGTCTCAAGTGATTCAAAATCAAGTAAGTCTAAACGGTCCATCTGCATGGAGTTTCTTCATGCGTATATACCAATAGACATGGTTCAAATGTCTCAATCTTTTCAAGAACGAGTGAGTCCAAAGATCCATCAACATGGAGCTTCTTCATGTGTTTTATACCAATATGACTCAAAATGGCAGTGCCACAAGTAGGTGGCACTATATCATTACTATCTTATATCTTTTGCCATGAACATGTGTATCACTACGATCGAGATCCAATAAACCATTCATTTCAGGTGCAAGACCATTGAAGGTATTATTCAAATAAACAGAGTAACCATTATTCTTCTTAAATGAATAATCGTATTGCGATAAACATAATCCAATCATGTCTATGCTCAACGCAAACACCAAATAACAATTACTGAATCGGTATCTATTACCATGGTGCTACTAGGAGTACTAGTAAAGTACACATCAATATAATGTATGTCCAATATACTTCTGTCGACCTTGCCAGCCTTCTCATCTACCAAGTATCTAGAGTAGTTCTGCTTCAGTGACTGTTCCCCTCATTACAGAAGCACTTAGTCTCGGGTTTGGGTTCAACCTTGGGTTTCTTCACTAGAGCAGCAACTGATTTGCCATTTCATGAAGTATCCCTTCTTGCCCTTGCCATTCTTGAAACTAGTGGTTTCACTAACCATCAACAATTGATGCTCCTTCTTGATTTCTACTTTCGCGGTGTCAAACATTGCAAATATTTCAAGGATCATCATATCTATCCCTGATAGGTTATAGTTCATCACGAAGCTCTAGTAGCTTGGTGGCAATGACTTTGGAGAAACATCACTATCTCATCTGGAAGATTAACTCCCACTCGATTCAAGTGATTTTTGTACCCAGACAATCTGAGTACAAGCTCAACGATTGAGCTTTTCTCAATTAGTTTGTAGGCTAAGAAACTTGTCGGAGGTCTCATACCTCTTGACGTGGGCACGAGCCTGAAATCCCAATTTCATCCCTTGGAACATCTCATATGTTCTGCGACGTTTCAAAAACGTCTTCGGCGCCACAATTCTAAACCGTTTAACATTACTGAACTATCATGTAGTCATCAAAACGTGTATGTCAGATGTTCACAACATCCACAGACGACGTTCAAGGTTCAGCACACCGAGCGGTGCATTAAGGACATAAGCCTTCTACGTAGCAATGAGGACAATCCTCAGTTTACGGACCCGGTCCGCATACTTGCTACTATCAACTTTCAACTAAATTTTCTCTAGGAACATATTTAAAACAGTAGAACTAAAACTCGAGCTACGACATAATTTGCAAAGACCTTTTGACTATGTTCATGATAATTAAGTTTATCTAATGATATTATTTAATGAACTCCCACTCAGATAGACATCCCTCTAGTCATCTAAGTGATACATGATTTGAGTCAACTAGGCCGTGTCCGATCATCACGTGAGACAGACTAGTCATCATCGGTGAACATCTTCATGTTGATCGTATCTACTATACGACTCATGTTCGACCTTTCGGTCTCTTGTGTTCCGAGGCCATGTCTGTACATGCTAGGCTTGTCAAGTCAACCTAAGTGTTTTTCATGTGTAAATCTAGCTTACACCCGTTGTATGTGAACGTTAGAATCTATCACACCCGATCATCACGTGGTGCTTCGAAACAACGAACTTTCGCAATGGTGCACAGTTAGGGGGAACACTTTCTTGAAATTATTATGAGGGATCATCTTATTTACTACTGTCGTTCTAAGCAAATAAGATGCATAAACATGATAAACATCACATGCAATCAAATAGTGACATGATATGGCTAATATCATTTTGCTCCTTTTGATCTCCATCTTCGGGGCTCCATGATCATCATCGTCACCAGCATGACACCATGATCTCCATCATCGTGTCTCCATGAAGTTGTCTCGCCAACTGATTACTTCTACTACTATAGCTAACTGTTTAGCAATGAAGTAAAGTAATTACATGGCGTTATTCAGTGACATGCGGGTCATACAATAATTAAATACAACTCCTATGGCTCCTGCCGGTTGTCATACTCATCGACATGCAAGTCGTGATTCCTATTACAAGAATATGATCAATCTCATACATCACATATATTTCATTCATCACATCCTTCTTGGCCATATCACATCACACGACATATGCTGCAAAAACAAGTTAGACATCCTCTAATTGTTGTTGCAAGTTTTTACGTGGCTGCTATAGGTTTCTAGCAAGAACGTTTCTTACCTACGCCAAAACCACAACGTGATATGCCAATTGATATTTACCCTTCATAAGGACCCTTTTCATCGAATCCGATCCGACTAAAGTGGGAGAGACAGGCACCCGCTAGCCACCTTATGCAACAAGTGCATGTCAGTCGGTGGAACTTGTCTCACGTAAGTGTACGCGTAAGGTCGGTCCAGGCCGCTTCATCCCACAATATCGTCGAAACAAGATAGGACTAGTAATGGTAAGCATATTGAACAAAACCAACGCCTACAACTACTTGTGTTCTACTCGTGCATAGAATCTACGCAATAGACCTAGCTCATGATGCCACTGTTGGGGAACATAGCAGAAATTCAAAATTTTCTACGCATCACCACGATCAATCTATGGAGAGACTAGCAACAAGAGAGAGGGGAGTGCATCTTCATACCCTTGAAGATCGCGATGCGGAAGCGTTACAAGAACGCGGTCGGTGGAGTCGTTCACGAAGCGATTCAGATCGCGGCCGAATCCGATCTAAGCACCGAACAACGGTGCCTCCGTGTTCAACACACGTACAGACCGGGGACGTCTCCTCCTTCTTGATCCAGCAAGGGGAGAGGATAAGTTGAGGGAAAACTCTGACAGCACGACGGCATGATGGTGATGGAGCTCGTGGTTCTCCGGCAGAGCTTCGCTAAGCACTACGGAGGAGGAGGAAGTGTTGGAGGAGGGAGAGGGCTGCGCCAGGGGAAGGGTGCGGCTGCCCTCTCTCTCCCTCACTATATATAGGGGGAAGGGAGGAGGGGGAGGCGCCCTAGGGTTCCCTAGGGGAGGGGCGGCGGCCACAGGGGAAACCCTAGTGTTGGGGAACGTAGTAATTTCAAAAAATTTCCTACGCACACGCAAGATCATGGTGATGGCATAGCAACGAGAGGGGAGAGTGTTGTCCACGTACCCTCGTAGACCGTAAGCGGAAGCGTTAGCACAACGCGGTTGATGTAGTCATACGTTTTCATGATCCGACCGATCCAAGCACCGAACGTACGGCACCTCCGAGTTCAGCACACGTTCAGCTCGATGACGATCCCCGGGCTCCGATCCAGCAAAGCTTCGGGGATGAGTTCCGTCAGCACGACGGCATGGTGACGATGATGATGTACTACCGGCACAGGGCTTCGCCTAAACTCCGCGACGATATGACTGAGGTGGAATATGGTGGAGGGGGGCACCGCACACGGCTAAGGAACGATCCGTAGATCAACTTGTGTGTTATGGGGTGCCCCCTGCCCCCGTATATAAAGGAGGAAGGGGGAGGTGCGGCCGGCCCCCTTGGGGTGCGCCTGGAGGAGTCCTACTCCCACTGGGAGTAGGACTCCCCCCTCTTGCCTTGGTGGAGAAGGAAAGGGGGGAGGGGAAAGAGGAAACGGGGGCGCCGCCCCCCCCTTCCTTGTCCTATTCGTACTAGGGGGGGAGGGGGCGCGCGGCCTGCCCTGGCCGGCCCTCCTCTTCTCCCTCATGGCCCACTAAGGCCCATTAACCCCCGGGAGGGTTCCGGTAACCCCCCGGTGTTCCGGTAAAATCCCGATTTCACCCGGAACCTTTCCGATGTCCAAACATAGGCTTCCAATATATCAATCTTTATGTCTCGACCATTTCGAGACTCCTCGTCATGTCCGTGATCACATCCGAAACTCCGAACAAACTTCGATACATCAAAACTTATAAACTCGTAATAAAACTGTCATCGTAACGTTAAGCGTGCGGACCCTACGGGTTCGAGAACTATGTAGACATGACCTAGAACTATTCTCGGTCAATAACAAATAGCGGAACCTGGATGCCCATATTGGTTCCTACATATTTTACGAAGATCTTTATCGGTCAAACCGCATAACAACATACGTTGTTCCCTTTGTCATCGGTATGTTACTTGCCCGAGATTTGATCGTCGGTATCCAATACCTAGTTCAATCTCATTACCGGCAAGTCTCTTTACTCGTTCTGTAATGCATCATCCCGTAACCAACTCATTTGGTCACATTGCTTGCAAGGCTTATAATGATGTGCATTACCGAGAGGGCCCAGAGATACCTCTCCGACAATCGGAGTGACAAAACCTAATCTCGAAATATGCCAACTCAACATGTACCTTCGGAGACACCTGTAGTACTCCTTTATAATCACCCAGTTACGTTGTGATGTTTGGTAGTACCCAAAGTGTTCCTCCGGTAAACGGGAGTTGCATAATTCTCATAGTTACAGGAACATGTATAAGTCATGAAGAAAGCAATAGCAATATACTAAACGATCAAGTGCTAGGCTAACGGAATGGGTCATGTCAATCACATCATTCTCCTAATGATGTGATCCCATTAATCAAATGACAACACATGTCTATGGTTAGGAAACATAACCATCTTCGATTAACGAGCTAGTCAAGTAGAGGCATACTAGTGACTATATGTTTGTCTATGTATTCACACATGTATCATGTTTCCGGTTAATACAATTCTAGCATGAATAATAAACATTTATCATGATATGAGGAAATAAATAATAACTTTATTATTGCCTCTAGGGCATATTTCCTTCAATCTCCCACTTGCACTAGAGTCAATAATCTAGATTACATAGTAATGATTCTAACACCCATGGAGTCTTGGTGCTGATCATGTTTTGCTCGTGAGAGTGGCTTAGTCAACGGGTCTGCAACATTCAGATCCGTATGTATCTTGCAAATCTCTGTGTCTCCCACTTGGACTTGGTCCCGAATGGAATTGAAGCGTCTCTTGATGTGCTTGGTCCTCTTGTGAAATCTCGATTCCTTTGCCAAGGCAATTGCACCAGTATTGTCACAGAAGATTTTCATTGGTCCCGATGCACTAGGTATGACACCTAGATCGGAAATGAACTCCTTCATCCAGACTCCTTCATTTGCTGCTTCCGAAGCAGCTATGTACTCCGCTTCACATGTAGATCCCGCCACGACGCTTTGTTTAGAACTGCACCAACTTACAGCTCCACCGTTTAATAAAAACACGTATCTGGTTTGCGATTTAGAATCGTCCGGATCAGTGTCAAAGCTTGCATCGACGTAACCATTTACGACTAGCTCTTTGTCACCTCCATATACGAGAAACATATCCTTAGTCCTTTTCAGGTATTTCAGGATGTTCTTGACCGCTGTACAGTGATCCACTCCTGGATTACTTTGGTACCTTCCTGCCAAGCTTATTGCTAAGCATACGTCAGGTCTGGTACACAGCATTGCATACATGATAGAGCCTATGGCTGAAGCATAGGGAACATCTTTCATTTTCTCTCTATCTTCTGCTGTGGTCGGGCATTGAGTCTGACTCAACTTCACACCTGTAGTACGGGCAAGAACCCTTTCTTTGCCTGATCCATTTTGAACTTTTTCAAAATTTTATCAAGGTATGTGCTTTGTGAAAGTCCTATTAAGCGTCTTGATCTATCTCTATAGATCTTGATGCCCAATATGTAAGCAGCTTCACCGAGGTCTTTCATCGAAAAACTTTTATTCAAGTATCCCTTTATGCTATCCAGAAATTCTATATCATTTCCAATTAATAATATGTCATCTACATACAATATCAGAAATGCTACAGAGCTCCCACTCACTTTCTTGTAAATACAGGCTTCTCCAAAAGTCTGTATAAAATCATATGCTTTGATCACACTATCAAAGCGTTTATTCCAACTCCGAGATGCTTGCACCAGTCCATAAATGGAATGCTGGATCTTGCACACTTTGTTAGCACCTTTTGGATCTACAAAACCTTCTGGCTGCATCATATACAACTCTTCTTCCAGAAATCCATTCAAGAATGCAGTTTTGACATCCATTTGCCAAATTTTATAATTATGAAATGCAGCAATAGCTAACATGATTCGGACAGACTTAAGCATCGCTATGGGTGAGAAAGTCTCATCGTAGTCAACCCCTTGAACTTGTCGAAAACCTTTCGCAACAAGTCGAGCTTTATAGACAGTTATATTACCATCAGTGTCAGTCTTCTTCTTAAAAATCCATTTATTCTCAATGGCTTGCCGATCATCGGGCAAGTCAACCAAAGTCCATACTTTGTTTTCATACATGGATCCCATCTCAGATTTCATGGCCTCTAGCCATTTTGCGGAATCTGGGCTCATCATCGCTTCCTCATAGTTCGTAGGTTCATCATGGTCAAGCAACATGACTTCCAGAATTGGATTAACGTACCACTCTGGTGCGGATCTTATTCTGGTAGACCTACGAGGTTCAATAGAAACTTGATCTGAAGTTTCATGATCAATATCATTAGCTTCCTCGCTAATTGGTGTAGTTGTCACAGGAACCGGTTCTTGTGATGAACTACTTTCCAATAAGGGAGTAGATACAGTTATCTCATCAAGTTCTACTTTCCTCCCACTCACTTCTTTCGAGAGAAACTCCTTCTCTAGAAAGGATCCGATTTTAGCAACGAAAATCTTGCCCTCAGATCTGTGATAGAAGGTGTACCCAATAGTCTCTTTTGGGTATCCTATGAAGACACATTTCTCCGATTTGGGTTCGAGCTTATCTGGTTGAAGTTTCTTCACATAAGCATCGCAGCCCCAAACTTTAAGAAACGACAACTTTGGTTTCTTGCCAAACCACACTTCATAAGGCGTCGTCTTAACGGATTTTGATGGTGCCCTATTTAACGTGAATGCGGCCGTCTCTAAAGCATAACCCCAGAACGATAGCGGTAAATCAGTAAGAGACATCATAGATCGCACCATATCTAGTAAAGTACGATTACGACGTTCGGACACACCATTTCGTTGTGGTGTTTCGGGTGGCGTGAGTTGCGAAACTATTTCGTGTTGTTTCAAGTGTAGACCAAACTCGTAACTCAAATATTCTCCTCCACGATCAGATCGTAGAAATTTTATTTTTCTGTTACGATGATTTTCTACTTCACTCTGAAATTCTTTGAACTTTTCAAATGTTTCAGACTTATGTTTCATCAAGTAGATATACCCATATCTGCTCAAATCATCTGTGAAGGTGAGAAAATAACGATATCCGCCGCGAGCCTCAACATTCATTGGACCACAAACATCAGTATGTATGATTTCCAACAAATCTGTTGCTCGCTCCATAGTTCCGGAGAATGGCGTTTTAGTCATCTTGCCCATGAGGCACGGTTCGCAAGTACCAAGTGATTCATAATCAAGTGATTCCAAAATCCCATCAGTATGGAGTTTCTTCATGCGCTTTACACCGATATGACCTAAACGGCAGTGCCACAAATAAGTTGCACTATCATTATTAACTCTGCATCTTTTGGTTTCAACACTATGAATATGTGTATCACTACTATCGAGATTTAATAAAAATAGACCACTCTTCAAGGGTGCATGACCATAAAAGATATTACTCATATAAATAGAACAACCATTATTCTCTGATTTAAATGAATAACCGTCTCACATCAAACAAGATCCAGATATAATGTTCATGCTTAACGCTGGCACCAAATAACAATTATTTAGGTCTAAAACTAATCCCGATGGTAGATGTAGAGGTAGCGTGCCGACCGCGATCACATCGACTTTGGAACCATTTCCCACGCGCATCGTCACCTCGTCCTTAGCCAATCTTCGCTTAATCCGTAGTCCCTGTTTCGAGTTGCAAATATTAGCAACAGAACCAGTATCAAATACCCAGGTGCTACTGCGAGCATTAGTAAGGTACACATCAATAACATGTATATCACATATACCTTTGTTCACTTTGCCATCCTTCTTATCCGCCAAATACTTGGGGCAGTTCCGCTTCCAGTGTCCAGTCTGCTTGTAGTAGAAGCACTCAGTTTCAGGCTTAGGTCCAGACTTGGGTTTCTTCTCTTGAGCAGCAACTTGCTTGCTGTTCTTTTTGAAGTTCCCCTTCTTCTTCCCTTTGCCCTTTTTCTTGAAACTGGTGGTCTTGTTAACCATCAACACTTGATGCTCCTTCTTGATTTCTACCTCCGCGGCTTTTAGCATCGCGAAGAGCTCGGGAATAGTCTTGTTCATCCCTTGCATATTATAGTTCATCACGAAGCTCTTGTAGCTTGGTGGCAGTGATTGAAGAATTCTGTCAATGACACTATCATCAGGAAGATTAACTCCCAGTTGAATCAAGTGATTATTATACCCAGACATTTTGAGTATGTGTTCACTGACAGAACTATTCTCCTCCATCTTGCAGCTGTAGAACTTATTGGAGACTTCATATCTCTCAATCCGGGCATTTGCTTGAAATATTAACTTCAACTCCTGGAACATCTCATATGCCCCATGACGTTCAAAACGTCGTTGAAGACCCGGTTCTAAGCCGTAAAGCATGGCACACTGAACTATCGAGTAGTCATCAGCTTTGCTCTGCCAGACATTCTTAACGTCGTCAGTTGCATCAACAGCAGGCCTGGCACCCAGCGGTGCTTCCAGGACGTAACTTTTCTATGCAGCAATGAGGATAATCCTCAGGTTACGGACCCAGTCCGTGTAATTGCTACCATCATCTTTCAACTTTGCTTTCTCAAGGAACGCATTAAAATTCAACGGAACAACAACATGAGCCATCTATCTACAAACAAACATAGACAAGCAAAATACTATCAGGTACTAAGTTTCATGATAAATTTAACTTCAATTAATCATATTACTTAAGAACTCCCACTTAGACAGACATCTCTCTAGTCATCTAAGTGATCACGTGACCCAAATCAACTAAACCATGTCCGATCATCACGTGAGATGGAGTAGTTTCAATGGTGAACATCACTATGTTGATCATATCTACTATATGATTCACGCTCGACCTTTCGGTCTCCGTGTTCCGAGGCCATATCTGTATATGCTAGGCTTGTCAAGTATGACCTGAGTATTCCGTGTGTGCAACTGTTTTGCACCCGTTGTATTTGAACGTAGAGCCTATCACACCCGATCATCACGTGGTGTCTCAGCACGAAGAACTTTCGCAACGGTGCATACTCAGGGAGAACACTTCTTGATTATTAGTGAGAGATCATCTTAAAATGCTATCGTCAATCAAAGCAAGATAAGATGCATAAAGGATAAACATCACATGCAATCAATATAAGTGATATGATATGGCCATCATCATCTTGTGCTTGTGATCTCCATCTTCGAAGCACCGTCATGATCACCATCGTCACCGGTGCGACACCTTGATCTTCATCGTAGCATCATTGTCGTTACGCCATCTATTGCTTCTACGACTATCGCTACCGCTTAGAGATAAAGTAAAGAAATTACAGGGCGTTTGCATTTCATACAATAAAGCGACAACCATATGGCTCCTGCCAGTTGCCGATAACTTCGGTTAAAAAACATGATCATCTCATACAATATAATATAGCATCATGTCTTGACCATATCACATCACAACATGCCCTGCAAAAACAAGTTAGACGTCCTCTACTTTGTTGTTGCAAATTTTACGTGGCTGCTACGGGCTTTAGCAAGAACCGTTCTTACCTACGCATAAAAACCACAACGATAGTTCGTCAAGTTGGTGTTGTTTTAACCTTCGCAAGGACCGGGCGTAGCCACACTCGATTCAGCTAAAGTGAGAGAGACAGACACCCGCCAGCCACCTTTAAGCACGAGTGCTCGTAACGGTGAAACCAGTCTCGCGTAAGCGTATGCATAATGTCGGTCCGGGCCGCTTCATCTCACAATACCGCCGAACCAAAGTATGACATGCTGGTAAGCAGTATGACTTGTATCGCCCACAACTCACTTGTGTTCTACTCGTGCATATAACATCAACGCATAAAACCTAGGCTCTGATACCACTGTTGGGGAACGTAGTAATTTCAAAAAATTTCCTACGCACACGCAAGATCATGGTGATGGCATAGCAACGAGAGGGGAGAGTGTTGTCCACGTACCCTCGTAGACCCTAAGCGAAAGCGTTAGCACAATGCGGTTGATGTAGTCGTACGTCTTCACGATCCGACCGATCCAAGCACCGAACATACGGCACCTCCGAGTTCAGCACACGTTCAGCTCGATGACGATCCCCGGGCTCCGATACAGCAAAGCTTCGGGGATGAGTTCCGTCAGCACAACGGCGTGGTGACGATGATGATGTACTACCGGCGCAGGGGTTCGCCTAAACTCTGCAACGATATGACCGAGGTGGAATATGGTGGAGGGGGCACTGCACACGGCTAAGGAACGATCCGTAGATCAACTTGTGTGTTATGGGGTGCCCCCTGCCCCCGTATATAAAGGAGGGAGGGGGAGGTGCGGCCGGCCCCCTTGGGGTGCACCTGGAGGAGTCCTACTCCCACCGGGAGTAGGACTCCCCCCTCTTGCCTTGGTGGAGAAGGAAAGGAGGGAGGGGAAAGAGGAAAGGGGGGCGCCCCCCCCCCTTCCTTGTCCTATTCGGACTAGGGGGGAGGGGGCGCGCGGCCTGCCTTGGCCGGCCCTCCCCTTCTCCCTCATGGCCCACTAAGGCCCATTAACCCCCGGGAGGGTTCCGGTAACCCCCCGGTGTTCCGGTAAAATCCCGATTTCACCCGGAACCTTTCCGATGTCCAAACATAGGCTTCCAATATATCAATCTTTATGTCTCGACCATTTCGAGACTCCTCGTCATGTCAGTGATCATATCCGGAACTCTGAACAAACTTTGATACATCAAAACTTATAAACTCATAATAAAACTGTCATCGTAACGTTAAGCGTGCGGACCCTACGGGTTCGAGAACTATGTAGACATGACCTAGAACTATTCTCGGTCAATAACCAATAGTGGAACCTGGATGCCCATATTGGTTCCTACATATTCTACGAAGATCTTTATCGGTCAAACCGCATAACAACATACGTTGTTCCCTTTGTCGTCGGTATGTTACTTGCCCGAGATTTGATCGTCGGTATCCAATACCTAGTTCAATCTCGTTACCGGCAAGTATCTTTACTCGTTCTGTAATGCATCATCCCGTAACCAACTCATTTGGTCACATTACTTGCAAGGCTTATAATGATGTGCATTACCGAGAGGGCCCAGAGATACCTCTCCGACAATCGGAGTGACAAAACCTAATCTCGAAATACGCCAACTCAACATGTACCTTCGGAGACACCTGTAGTACTCCTTTATAATCACCCAGTTACGTTGTGACATTTGGTAGTACCCAAAGTGTTTCTCCGGTAAACGGGAGTTGCATAATTCTCATAGTTACAGGAACATGTATAAGTCATGAAGAAAGCAATAGCAATATACTAAACGATCAAGTGCTAGGCTAACGGAATGGGTCATGTCAATCACATCATTCTCCTAATGATATGATTCCATTAATCAAATGACAACACATGTCTATGGTTAGGAAACATAACCATCTTTGATTAACGAGCTAGTCAAGTAGAGGCATACTAGTGACTATATGTTTGTCTATGTATTCACACATGTATCATGTTTCCGGTTAATACAATTCTAGCATGAATAATAAACATTTATCATGATATGAGGAAATAAATAATAACTTTATTATTGCCTCTAGGGCATATTTCCTTCACCTAGATGGGTTTGGGCGCCCCCACCCCCTAGGAAACTTGCCCCCCCAAGCCGGGTGGGGTGGCTGCCCTAGGGGTGTCACCCCCACCTCTCCTGGTTACGTGAGATGGGGTGGGAGGGGCGCTCAGCCCTTTAGTAGGCTGATGTGCCCTCTCCCCTTGGCCCATAATCCCCCCCCAACGCTTGTTGGGGCCTCCGAAACCCCTTTCGGACACGCTGGTCATCACCTGGTACCCCTGGAATAATTCCGGACTTCAATACCCTTCGTCCAATATACCAATCTTCACCTCCGGACCATTCCGGAGATCCTCGTCATGTCCGGGATCTCATCCGAGACTCCGAACAACCTTCGGTAACCACATACTATTTCCCATAACAACTCTAGCGTCACCGAACCTTAAGTGTGTAGACCCTACGGGTTCGGGAACCATGCAGACATGACCGAGACGTTCTCCGGTCAATAACCAACAGTGGGATCTGGATACCCATGTTGGCTCCCACATGTTCCACGATGATCTCATCGGATGAACCACGATGTCAAGGATTCAAGCAATCCCGTATGCAATTCCCTTTGTCAATCGGTATGTTACTTGCCCGAGATTCGATCGTCGGTATCCCAATACCTCATTCAATCTCATTACCGGCAAGTCACTTTACTCGTTCCATAATGCATCCCGTGACTAACTACTTAGTCACATTGAGCTCGTTATGATGATGCATTACCGAGTGGGCCCAGAGATACCTCTCCGTCATACGGAGTGACAAATCCCAGTCTCGATTCGTGCCAACCCAACAAACATTTTTGGAGATACCCGTAGTGCACCTTTATAGCCACCCAGTTACGTTGTGACGTTTGGTAGACCCAAAGCACTCCTACGGTATCAGGGAGTTACACAATCTCATAGTCTAAGGAAATGATACTTGACATTAGAAAAGCTTTAGCAAACGAACTACACGATCTTGTAATATGCTTAGGATTGGGTCTCGTCCATCACATCATTCTCCTAATGATGTGATCCCGTTATCAATGACATCCAATGTCCATGGTCAGGAAACCATGACCATCTGTTGATCAACGAGCTAGTCAACTAGTGGCTCACTAGGGACATGTTGTGGTCTATGTATTCACACATGTATTACGGTTTCCAGTTAATACAATTATAGCATGAACAATAGACAATTATCAAAAACAAGGAAATACAATAATAACCATTTTATTATTGCCTCTAGGGCATATTTCCAACATGGAGGCCCAAGGGCGAGGCCGGGAATGACGTGTGATGAAACTTGAGTTTTTATTTGTTAAACTATATAATTTGTAGTGAACTATTTGCTGAACACGCCAAACTATGTGATGAAACACGCCGAACTATATGACGAACTAATTGATTTCTATTTGTATGCGAAAATTCACGCCGAAACACGTCGAACCGCACCGAATATGGGCCGATTCACGCAGATATTGGGCCATTTTTGGGCCGAAAGCTGGGGTGAATTCGGTGCCTGGGGCGACCTGGGGGGCGACGGCTGGATGCCAAACCCCCCAGCTCTGAGTTTATCGCCGGCGCACCCCCAGACCGCTCTTTTTCGGCGCCTTGGGGGCCGAACGGCTGGAGATGCTCTAATGCGAGTGCCAAAAGGCTAAGAATATCCAATGTAAACTGAACTCTAGTCTTGGGGCTGAGCATCCCCACCCCCACCCCATGCTCCTAGGGTCCGCCTCCACGCCCTCCCATATACGTGGATTGGCAACCACTAAAATTGTTGTATGTTATCCTTCTATCAATGCAATGATACGCTCTGTGCGTATTTGAAAAAAAAGGATAACACCGGTTTATTACTTGTTATAATATTTAAAAAATACTTTTTGACTAATCTACACATATGATTTTTCAAGTTCTTCTCCTACTAAAAATACTTAAAATAATATCGGCAGTCTAAGCTGTAAAAGTTTTCTATAGATACGTCCCAAATATCGCCTTCATATTTTACTATGGGTGCTTTTTAAAATAAGTTATGCATGTTTGTCCATGATAGAACAGTATTTCAGAAGTTAATACAAAAACTCGAAGAGGGCGTCTGTTTTGACACAAAATCAATTGGTTATTTGTTTTCTTTCTTTTCTTAGTCAAGTCTCAAGATGAATGTGAATGGTGGAGATATTTTTCACGCTCCAGAGGATATTTTTCGAGATGAATGGAAAGCAATTTTTAATTTTATTTAACGGACAAAAGAATAGGATTTGTATAATCTTGCATCAAAAGATTTTATAACCATTGATGGAACAACTGCAAAAATAGGCACATCAGTACATCATTATGCCAACATAATAAAATAAATAAATCTCTGTTACATACACTTGCCGAAAGTATATGTTCACCAAATTGGTCTACAGAAATGATTGCAAAGGAAGGCAATCAGCGAATGCCAACTTTAGAAAACATAGAAAACTAAAAATTATTATCTATCCAGGTCTGGAGCTTCTGTGCCTTTGCTTGTTTTGCTCTAATATAAGAGCCACTTTCAGTCCCTGATTCAGGTAGTAGATGTTGACGTATAATGTGCTACCTAGTCTCTTCCATCTGATCGGTCTTTTGGTTGCATTGGCTAGAGCATGCACTTCTACATGGTATCAGAGCCAAGAGGTCTCGAGTGCAAGACCCGGCTGGTGCAATTAAATTGCAGCCCACTTTCGGTCCACGTTTAGGCCTGAAGGAGGCACACGTGAGGGGGAGTGTTGACGTATAATGTGCTGTCTAGTCTCTTCCATCAGATCGGTCTTTTGGTTGCATTGGCTAGAGCATGCACTTCTACAGTAGAGCCGCGTAGGGATGTGTGGGGCAGCTTGTCTGAAGATCTATTGGACGAAATACCCCAACAGCCCATAAGTACAATGTTCATAGCAATCTCTGATGGAAGTACAGCCAAGGAAAAACATATTTCTTAAGATGCCTCTTTTCTTGGTAGGGATGATTGTATTCCAGCATGCTCTTGAAAACTAGTTGTCGAACTTTACATGTAAAAAGAGCAACTCAGTCTGCCTATTTTCTTGGCTCCATCTGATGTTGCGGTTGCGGAAAGTGAGCGTTCTGGGGTGGCTTCAAACATCATGATGATTAAGCACGCCATGTCCAACTCGGTGGCATGTCCAGCCGCGCCCACAGTTTTTAACCCTGAAGAATGCCATGATGGATCTACATGATTCCATGTGCGCTGCTGTGGGGATCTTGTTAAAAAATATAAATGTAAGAGTATTTTGATTGCCTTAGTTGCATACAGAAAATACATGCAAGAGAGTTGATGAGGCGGCATGTTTTGCATGAATAGATCAATGCAAAAAATAACTTATGACTACATGCATGACTTGCTAATGTAAAATTGCTGCATAGAGAAGAAAATTAGATAGTAGGTTGCAACTATTTAGTAATAGAGCATTTATTGATACGTACGTATCCAACAAAATCTAGAGAAATAACCAACTCAAGGGAAATAAATAGTAGGTAATTTTTTTTATTACTTCGCACATATATTGTTAGGTATAAATCCACAAATCTAGAGTATGCTCCTTGTTTTGTAATTTGTATATACATATCACACATTCTTTGAACGTAGGAGGCAAATTGGGCATATGTGTATATATTTGTGCATACAAGGAAAACAAATCTTGTACCTATATAATCTTGTCTGAGTTTGAATAAAGTTACACACCATTCTTAAAAAAAAGAGACAACGTCTCACAAGTAGGAGATTGAGCAGAGGCGCTATCTTCTATCTCCACGACTCGAAATCCACGGACTAACTTTTCTTTTGGGTGAAGTTCACCATCAACAATCACAAGATGGCGGATCGTCCTCTCAAGACCAAGCTTAAACACTCTGCATCATTGTTCACTCACTCACCGAGCATAGAAAAGCTTCCTCTGTACACACCAACAATACGAACAACGCCAAGCTGATGCGGTAGATCAATACAAGCCTTGGTCCTGGAATCATAAATCCGTGTAACCCAGCCTGGCCCTACCCGTCTCCGACCTACATCGTAGTAGGAAAAGATGATTCTTTCGTCATCTAACTCCATCAGGAGCGTTGTGTATACACATCTGTTGAGATGGCAGTAGCAATTCTTGAGGCACACTGTGTTTCTTAACCCACAGACTTTTCTTCAAGTCGGTCGCGAACCACAGGTGCACGACAGGGCGAGCATGATCAAAATGCATCATCACTAAGGTGTTGCTTAGCTTTGCGAGTTTAAGCCGACGTTTGCTGGTTCTGGTGTCAATCCCCGACGGTCGTCGGAGCACCGGCCTCCATTCTTCCGTCTCGAGATCGAACGGCGCGACGGAATTCACCAGGTCCATGGCGTCACGGGAAGCACCTATGTTAAAGTCGGGAAAGGTTTTGCCTGTCAAGAAGTATACGAAACTTTGGATGATGACGCCTTGGGCGCCCTGGTAGGACGCGATACAGATTGGGGGGCTTGGCCTCCGCCTCCAGCAGCACCCGTGGTCATCGCCGAGGGTAAGCACGTCGCACATCTGTTCGACGCGCGCAGGTCCGAAGAGGGTTGCGACGCGGAGCACCTTGCGGTGCCCAGTGGACAAGTCGCACCCGAGCGTGTAACTAAAATCGCGGGTGCACCAGCTTGCCCCCTTCAGCGGCGGCACGTCGAGGTCGTCCAACGGCAAGGCGGTGACTGCGCCGGTGTCTGGGTCGAGCACGCGGGTACGCTTGCCGGCTCGGAAAAGATAGAAGGGGCCGGGATGCGCCGCCGGCAGTGGCGGCACCCCTTCCTCCTCGGCCGCCGGTATGTTTATCTGCCTGACGACGTGGCCGGAAAAGTCCACGACGTCGATGCGGTCGTCGGCCCCGGCCAGGGCGAGGATGAAGCCTGGGCGCGAGGCGGCGTGTTCCTTGGCGAAGGACGGGTCGGAGAGGAGGGAGCGCCACGACCGGCAGACGGGGCGGAAGCGCCACAACGACCAGGCCGGGACGCGCAGCAAGATCTCCCACACCACGTCCGGAGGCAGCACCGCGCCGGGTTCGGCGGCGGAGGCCTTTGATCGCTTGTTCGCCGTCTCCATCGGTCGATCGGTATCTCGAGCTCTCGACCAGTCGTTGTTGTTAGGGTGGTTGGTTTTTTTTAGCACTAAAACTTTATTCATCAAATAAGAGCAAGATCGTTTACATAAGAATAAAGAATAAAGTCCGGGACAACGTCCCAAGTTTCAGACTTGCTAAGACTAAAGCTATGCTTTGCTAACCCATCCGCTAGCTTCTCTGCTACAATGAGTAAATCTGATGCTTTCAAATTCCATGGCCATAAAAGAGCATTCTACTACTATTAGAACATCAATTCCGATGCATGCGTTTAGGTCAGATATAGCCTCCAAAGCAGTCATACAGTCAAACTCCAAAATAAGCTTAGTGCATCCGAGATTCGCTGCAAGGATCAGACCAAACCTGATAGCTGACAATTCCGCAGAGCTTGCACTAGACACATCCGGTATTGCACAAGTAGTTGCAGCCAAGAAATTGCCTTGATCATCACGAGCAACAGCACCGCAGGCTCCTGAAAAATTATCTGCATGGAACGACGCATCGACATTAACTTTTACCGCTCCCTCCACTGGCTTCTTCCACTGATGACTGATCGTACATACCGGCTGATTTGGTGTGTAGGCTCGTATAAAACTCGGATAGATATTGTTGTTTGTTCCGGTGTCTGGACTGACTCCCCATTAGTTACTTGGCGCCTCTGCCACCAGATAAACCACATCGTAACCAAGATGAGTTCAGCCGTTGGCAGCTCATGAATCATGGTACGCATGCGGACCAATTTCCAAAGTTATAGAACCAGGTCGATCTTGCCGCACGGCTCTTGTAATATCATTCTGCAATCCTAACTCAGACCAAACATCGGATGCCCGTGCGCATGTAAAAAGACAGTGTTGTATGTCCTCTAATCCGATCTTGCAAAGCGGACATTGCGGAACCAAGGGTATATGCCTACCTGCCAGAACGCCGAGGCAGGGCAAGACCCCCTTTAGGACTTTCCAACCAAAATGTTTGATTTTCCCCAGGAGCCACAGTTGCCACAGATCATTCCAAAACCATATTAAGGTTAGCAGTACCCGGGCTATTCGGGTTTGAGTAATGACGTCCAAACTGATGATCAAACTCCACCTGGTATGGACAGAGAAGGTTCCGGACCTCGTAAAGTGCCAGGCTAAAAAATCTTCAACTGCCTCAACATGTATGGGAATCTGTAATCTATAATACCTAAATAGTTCATCCCCACTAACATATTTTTCTTGACATGCAGCCTATCCACATCAGCATGTCGGCCACATCATCTTTTTCCTAGCGGCTTACATGCGGGACCCACCGCTGTCCAGACCAGCCACGTTTGCTTTCAATTACCAGTAGATGGACCCACGCGACTGGCTGACCACATATCTCTCTGTTCCTGAATCAGACGAACCCATCGCCAGTTTTTTTCCCTGCACCGCGTCCGGCGCAGCGGCGCGCAGCAGCCAGTCTCCCCATGTGAACGGTCGGGTGCGCCCTCCTATTGACTTTTCATTCGCCAAGCAATGGAATCAGAAGCTAACCGTCGTTGCAATCAAACCATCCTTGCAAGTCTGAAACTCCTCATAAGCTAGCCCCATCGTCTCCCATTCCCCATCTTTATCTCACCCCAAACGACACAAACCCTACGAGGCCACGCTCTAGGGTTGCGACCACCACCGGGGGTAGAACCAGCAGTGAGCGAGCGGCGTCGGGCTCCCATTACTCTCCATGCCGAACCTCTTTGCGTCGTTCGGTCCCTATTCCCTCTATGGCCCGGGCGGTGCCGAAGCTGGAGCGCACGCTATGCCGGCACCTGGCCAACATGGCTTGATGCGATGGTGGCAGGGTGGTGTTCAGTGAGGTGGTTCTCTCGAGCCCCTCCTCGTCGGCGTGCCGCGGTGGGCTCGCCTTGGCGCCGAGGACCTTTGCTGCATCAACCGGCTGACTGTCGGCTACAACCACGGCCTACTCGGCGACTGTGCCAAGGTGCTGCCCGGGCAGTCCCTCTTCGTCGATCTTAACTTATTTTTCTTATAATTAGGCCCTCTAGGTTTTTTATGCTCCGTTTGATCTTGCTTGCTCTTTCCATGGCACCATTCCAATGTTCCTTCCTGAACCATCTGAGTTCCAAGGATGTGGTAGATTAGATTTTACATTTGGGCATATGCACATATTCTCAGTTCTTCTTTACGTTTAGAGATGTGGTTACAGCTCCCGCTTCCACACTCTGGTCAAGACAACATTAGCTGCTTTACTTCAACTTCTATTCTTTTAGCGTATCCCGACCTGCAACTTCGTAACAGAGTAGATCAGAGCGGAAACCTGGTCATCTTTTTGATGCCTTTGGCCGCTTTTGCTCAATGGCGTTACTAATATAAACGTAGCTGCTCTTACTAGATTTGCTCCTTTTTTTTTTGGATGTGATGGGGGATCTATGCGCTCTGCAATCTGCATCTGTCTCATCTCCTTCCCCATCCATGTCAGATCATGCTTTTGTTTGTTTGATCGTGCATGTTTGATTTCTGGATTTCTTCAGGATGCCGATGCGTGTAAACTGTTGAGGTGTTGGCTACTTGGTTTCATCGGCCTCATCTGAGGCCGACTATTAGATTCACAGATCTGCCGACAACATACTGAGAAAAAGAGCCTGGGACATTTGTAAGTGAGCTGAAATTCGATAATGATTCTCTTTGTTTTTACCACGAAATAGGACTGAAAATGCACAATATGATTTCTTATTGAACACAGATTAATCCTTCCAGAAGCATGTCTAATGCGAGCTGTATCGAAATGTATGGATTGCATATATACTGACTTTTCTTCTAATGCGTGTACTCTTTCTCTCCATGAAGTATTTATTTCAGGTCATGCTCCCTTCAACACTACTTTGAACTGGTGAAAACAGGACAATGATGAAGACCACAAGTGTTACCGAATATGCAAATTATGAAGCAGGTATACTTGCACATTTTTTTTTTGAACCTAACACATGATTGTAACGAGTCATCTTCTTTGTTTGCTTTGCCGAAATTTGGTTGTATGTAGCTAAGTAGTAGTTCAGTATACTGTAAAAATATGCCTTTGAATGCCCCTGGATGAATTACTTATAGTCGTTCGTTAACATTTGAAGTAGGAACTTCACTTCCTTTCAGAAAGATTACTCATTATACGATACAGAGACTACATGCAAATTTTCCTGCGTGTGTGTTTGTATCTCAGATTATTTTCATATATTTTTATTCAGGTTGTGAGTTGCTACAGTACTACTCTCTTACCTTTTTAAAGGAATATGACAATTCATGTGCATAATGCAATTGGGTAGTTTTTGCACAGTTTTTTTCAATGATTGGTGCAGCCATAAGGTTCATACAAATGCACATATGACAATCATAGAGTACAAGCTGAATTTATCGTACTATAATCTCCAACAAAAAAATTGTGCCCTTCACCTGCAGCCTTGCAGCTATGTCATAGTATCCCTTTGGAACATACATGCTATTTGCTAAACTGGAAAACACGAGATTTTAGGTACATTTCTAAATTTTCCATCAGATTTTGTTGATATATTCCAGATAATATTTATCTCACATTCTATTTTTCAGTATTTTAAGGAAGGGCTTCTAGCATGGTTGTAAGTCCTGTAGGTGTAAGGCTACAACCTTGGTTCTAACAAAAAGGGTATGTCACTGAGTTTGCAATTGACCCTCCGCAAACAATGGTGCAATTGAGTTTTTAAAAATATTTTCCAGTAAATAAAATATATTGTGATTTCACACCTCTTTTATGTCTGTGCATCTGAGAATTAATTTTAAGCTTATGTTCTATTATGTTTTTCCATCCAGTGCTGCCATTGCTGTCAAAGCAGAATCATCTTATTTGCAAACCTTGAAGGCGTGTACTATTGACTGAAATGTTATTTATATTCCTTCCATCCTTCCTTTGTTACAGCCCAATACAATAAATTTATTGGGGACATTTTGATTTTTCTTCCTTTTGGTTCCATTTATAGTTATATTTCCTTATTGTTCCCATTGCAATGTACTGATGATGGAGGAATGGCCGACTGAAATTTGTTAGTTTTGTTTGATGATGTTCCACTGAAGCAAACAATATGTTACTTGGGGCTCTTTTTCTGTGTAATCATGTACAAATGTGAATCAACACTCCTGGCCAAAATGGATACGTCAAATGAACTATAATATCCGGCAACAACAGGCGGGGCCCCATCAGCCCTTCACATCACCAATTGTGCCACATCATCATCTACTAAAACTATTTTATAGCACATGCATACCTCAAGTTAATTGTTCCATCTCCAATGATCCAACGTACAAACATGCTCTTTGTTCACAACATACTGCCAAAAATAATAGCTTTTGATTTAGGCCATTTCATTCATAGAAAATTTATCCAAAATTTATCTTTAAAATCCTGCAGCAACGCGCGGGGAAATCACCTAGTATTCTATGTACATCAACCGATGAAAACACACTATGTAACAGTGCCTCATCCCATTGTCCAGTATGGGGATCAATAACCTCTGCCACCTTTGTTAACATAAATCCTCCTCTAGGGGTAATAACTTTTCTCGACTCACTAGATGGAATCTATGGATCTTCCCAAATATTGATGTGTGAGCCAGATCCAATTTGCCATATGCAGCCCCTTTTGAAAGTCTGAACCCCGGCTAAAATACTTTGCCATGTAAATGAAGACCCTTTCTTCGGTCCCGCTTTTAGGATGTCCCCGTTAGGGTAGTATTTTGCACTCAAAACTCGTGCACACAAAGAGTCCGGATTTTGAAGAAGTCGCCAACACTGCTTTGCTAACATAGCAAGATTAAAGTTGTGAAGGTCTCTTAAGCCCAATCCACCTTTATTCTTTGTGACACACATTTTCCACCACGCAAACCAATGCATTTTCCTCTTTTCCTGTCCATCTCCCCACCAGAAACCCGATATTTCATCACTGATTGATTTACATATTCCTTTAGGCAACTTAAAAACTGACATAGCGTAAGACAGAATTGCCTATGCTACAGATTTCAAAAGAATTTCTTTACCTTTAGTTGACAGAAACTTTTCTTTCCATCCCTTCAATCTCTGACAAATTCTATCAACTAGATGCCGGAAACAATCGCTCCGGTCCACACCAACCATAGTTGGCAGACCAAGGTACTTATCTGACAGAGCTTCAGTTAAAATATTCAGTATACCACAAACACTCTCCCTGGTATTAACTCTAGTATTCGGGCTGAAGAAAATATTGGATTTTGGTGTACTCACTCTTTGTCCCGAACTAGTACAATATGTATCAAGAATCCTCTTCGAAGTGTGAGCATTCTGGTCAGTTTCTCGCATTAAAATCAAGGAGTCCTCGGCAAACAATAGATGAGAAATAGAGGGTGCATTTCTAGATACTTTTATACCTTCAATCCCATCAATGTCTTCCTCACGAGCCAGCATACTTGAGAACCCTTCAGATTAAATCAAAAACAGGTAGGGGACCCTGTCTCAATCCTCTAGTTGGAGTAAATTCTTCCATTTCTTTATCATTGAATCTGACTCTATAGCTCATAGAAGAAACACACTCCATAATTAACTCAACCCATTCTGCATGAAATCTTAGCTTTTCCATCATCCGCCTTAGAAAGCCCCACTCTACTCTATCATAGGCTTTCATCATATCCAATTTTACAGCACAAACACCATTAGAGCCATGTGACCTTTTCTTGATTGTTAGGGTTGGTTGGTTGGTAGATCCGTTCGCCTCAAGTACTCTCCTCCGTTCCCAACTCACAGAGCCGATTGACTAGAGTCATTTGACTGAGATGCGCCCAACCCATGCATGCCTTCTAATTGGATAAGGACTCAGGAGATGTATCTAGGCCTGGATGTACCGATCCCCAAGCAGTGGTGGAGCCCTTGCTTTTTCTCTTTTCGAAAAAAGGAATAACCCGGCCTCTGCACCTCTTAACGGATGTCCTATGCGTCGGTCGTGGATCTTCTTAAAAGATCCGCCGGGTTGCGAGCCGTCAGATTGATGTAACCTTGTGGCTGAGTGTTGTCCTCACTTTTGCAACACATGCCGTGTGGCGAATTCCCCTTTTGCAACACAAGTCTTGTTGCGAAAACATTTGCAACAAAGGTTGTGCTGTAGTTTTATTGCAACATAGATCTTGTTGTAGATTTTCTTTTTTGCAACTGAGGTCTTTTTGCAGAATATTTTTTGCATCGCCTCTTTTTCGCAACTTATGTGTTGTTGCAAAAGGAATTTTTGCAACACAGGTGATATTTTAAAAATAATTAGAACAAAGAGGTAGTTAGAATAGTGCGGTGCGCGAGCCACACACGGGACATGCATCACGCATCGAAGGCGTGTGTGGGACACGCATCACGCACCGGAGGCGGCGGACGCCCACTGCCAGATCAGCCGGCGCTGGCTGTTCCCAAGCTTTTCACTTCTCTTAATGCACTCAACCATATTATTAAAAATCCAAGTTCAGAACAAGGTCTCAAACAGTGGTGCGAAACTCATAAAAAATAATCTGTCATGACCAACTAAAATAGAACAAGATAACTAGACACATATCCTATTATTGGACCGCCATCCAAACCGGTTGTACGTATCCCATGCAACCATCTCCTATCGGTTGCACACAATATCCATAAGCTCCCTATGGTCTGCATGGCTGAATAACGACCACATATAGATCCAAGCTGACGCTATGAAGATAACCTGCAAAAAATTCGTGATAGTTTATCTGTTAAAGGCAACGTCATTCCGATAATTTCATATGGCCCAAAGTAATGCACACATTCCTATTTGAATATGTGCCACGGTTTTAGACTCTATCCCTGTTAACCAAGGCCCAAAATAGATGCGAAACCGAGACGGGCGGTGCAACGTTAAATGACACGGTCCGCCACATCAACTTAGCAAGTGGGCAATGAAGAAAAAGTGTCGCGCAGAATTCCAACTGGCTGAAAGCTTTGCATCTCCAACCATTTACGCATTGCTTTACAATCACCTAGCTTAAGAGTGCTCATTTGTCGGATTAGAGCATCTCTAGCAGACCCAGTAAACCACCGTCCTGCCAATTTCGGTTACGGTATCCCTTAAAAAGATATTTGCGGGACGACAAATGGATCGGCAAAATAGATCCTGTAAGCGTCATCGGAGTTCTTACTCCATTTCCAAACTACTAGTTTCTGCCATTTTATATATCACCAGAGTTCCACAAACATAGTTCATACAAGCAAATTAAACATAGTTCCGCACATACCACGCCAGCATCGGAGTTCCACAAACATAGTTCAAACTTAAACTTAGATCTAAAACTCAAACTTAAACTACATCACTGGAATTCTACTAGTCTTCATGCTCGCCAGCACCTGAGCCGGAGTTGCCATCACCATCGCCAGTGCGGGAGCCGGGGCCATGGAGGTGGTACTCCATGAGGGTGCTCGAGAGGACCTGCGCAAGCTGGTACTCCTCGAACAGCCCCGGGATCCCCACTGCTAGAGCTTCGTCGCCGGCGGCGGCCGCCTCCTTCACCTTGAACCAGGAGGTGCTCGGCTGCCCGTAGGCGCTGGATGACCGGATCAAACATTCGGCTGAGGCGACGGGAGTTACTCCATGCCGGCGCGCTGGTGCTGCGGGACAGCACACCATGGCGGCGCGCCTGCTCCTTGCGCCATTCCTCCACCAGAGGGCGGAGGGAGGAGCTCCCGGCCTCCTCGTCTTTGCGGCGCTTGCGGCCGCCGAGCCCCCTTCTGCCACCCCGACCGGCACTCACCAACAACATCTCGGGAGTTTTTTTTTACTTGTTGAATGTTATTTTGTGAAATGTGTCCTGTAGCTTGTGAACATACGTCAAATTCTTTCCATTCGCCATGTGATCCATCTGCACTTATTGACTTGTGCGTATGAGATTGTGATTTCTAAATTTTGATAAATGTCGTACTGATTCATCTATTATTGGGATGAGATAATTATATTTTTTCCCATCAAATATGCTATGGATGAATGTAAAATTATGAATAATTTGTGTGCTATTTGATCTACCCGTTGGATACTTAATGGGTATGGGTACCCGTCCGGTATGAGTGTGGGTAAAGTTTCATACATGTGGGTACGGGTATGGATAGAGTTTTCTACCCGCTGACTACATGGGTATTGCTCAACCCTACCCATACCCTACCATTGTCATCCCTACTCTAAAGTAGGAGATCGATAAGAGGGACTGTCTTCTACTCCCTCCGTCTCAAAATAAGTGTCTTGAGCTTAGTATAAATTTATACTAAAGCTAGTACAAAGTTGAGACACTTATTTTGAGATGGAGGGAGTATTTCTTTTGGTTTTGGGAAGGGACTACCTTCTATTTCCAACACTCGAAACTCACACTTCTCTTGGGGGTAAAGTCCACCAACAATCACACAAGATGGAGGATCGTCCTTCTCTCAAGACGGAGCTTAATTTGGTTGAGAAGCAAAACGACAATATGCATTATTCACTCACTCTCCGAACACAGAAAAGCTTCCTCTGTACACTCCAACAATACCACGAACACCAAGCTGATGTGACACATCAGTACAAGCCTCGGTCCTAGAATCATAAATCCGTGTAACCCAGCGTGGCCTTTCCGTTGTCCAGGCATCTACTTCGCAGGAAAAGACGATCCTTTCGTCATCTAACGCCATCAGCAGCTTTGTGGTTGCGTGTATACACTTATGGGGATACCGCAGTATCAATTCTCGTGGCACTCTGTGTTTCTTAACCCAAAGACTTTTCTTCAAGTCTGTCACTAACCACAGGTCCACCGTGGGGCGATCAAGGTCGAAATGCATCATCACTAAGGTGTTGCTTAGCTTTGCAAGCTTAAGCCGACAATTGCCGGTTCCGGTGTCGATTGCCGACGGGCCTTGGAGCGTGGACGAGCTCCACTTCTCCGTCTTGAGGTTGAAGGACGCGACGGAGTTCATCAGGTCCATCGCCCTCCTGTTGTCGTCACGGGTGTAACGGGAAATATCCATGATAAAGTCAGAAAAGGTTTTGTCCGCCATGAAGTAGACGAAACCTTGGATGATGACGCCTTCGGCGCCCAGGTTGGACGTGATACAGATTGGCGGGCTTGGCCTCCGCCTCCAGCACCTCCGGTCGTCGCCGAGGGTAAGCACGTCGCATTGCTGCTCAGGGCGCCCATGTCGGAAGAGGGTTGCGACGCGGAGCACCTTGTGGTGCCCAGTGGACATGTCCAGCCAGAGCGTGTAACAAGGTTCGGGGGCGTATATCATCTTCCACGACGGCACCTCGAGATCGATGAATGGCAAGGCGGCGACGCTGCCGGTGTCCGGGTCGAGCACGCGGGTACGCTTGCGGGCTCGGAAAAGATAGAACGGGCCGGGGTGCGCTGGCGGTGGCAGCAGTGGCGGCACTCCTTCCTCCTCGGCCGGTGGGATGTTTATCTGTGTGACGACGTGCCCGGACAAGTCCACCACATCGATGCGGTCTTCGGCCCCGGCCAGGGCGAGGATGAAGCCTGGACGCCGGGCGGCGTGTGCCTTGACGAAGGACGGGTCGGAGAGGAGGGAGCGCCACGACCGGTAGACGATGCGGAAGTGCCACAACGACCAGGCCGGGACGCGCAGCAAGATCTCCCACACCACGTCCGGAGGCAGCACGCCGCTGGTTTGGGCGGCGGAGGCCTTTGATCCCTTGTTCGCCGTCTCCATCGATCGATCGGTATCTCGACCTGTCGTTTAGATGAACAGGGAGGCCAGTCGTTTTTGTTAGGGTTGGTTGGTTGATCCGTTCGCCTCAAGTACTCTCCTCCGTTCCCTATCCACATAGTCGATTGACAAGAGTCCATAATTAAGGACTCAGGAGATGTGGAAAAAGTCCAAAACAAATCTTAAACTTGTACACGAAAGCTAAATCGAACCCCGAACTTCAAATCCCTGAAATCAGCACACTGAACTATCTAATCTCAGTCTATATTAATCCTTGGGCACTTTTTCGACGGGATTGTCGACGTGGCAGGTGGTCGAACTGGGATCGTTGGCGATTGGGCCGGCCCACCAAACGCGAAACATGTTTTTCCTTTGACTTAAAAATATAAAAAAAATTCCCTCAAAAAAAAATCAAAAAAATAATACTCGTGGGGAAATCGAACATGGGATCTGGCACTGTTAAACTCGTCGTGTAGCCACTCCACCCTACAACCGAAAATGATATATGCGAAGCGTGAACACATTTACCCACACTAACTAGCATCGAGATTCGAAAACAAATTAAATTTTTTAAACATTTTTTTGAAAATAATAAACGATTTTGAAATCCGAATATTCTTAAAAGAAAAAAAAAACAGTTTTTCAAATTAGAAACATTTTTTGCAAAAATGTGAACAAATTTTGGAATTATGATTTTTTTAAACACAGACAAATTTTCAAACATGAACCATTTTGAAATCCCTGAATATTTTTGATAGATGAACCATTTTTAAACGTGAACAAACTTTTCAAATCACTAACAATTTTTGGAACCTAATTGTTTTTGAAGTGAGAACAATTTTTGAAAACATGAACGTTTTTAAACATAACCATATTTTGAAAAAATAGGAACAAATTTTGAAACCTGAAAATATTTTAGAATGTGAACATTTTCACTAAAACTTAATAATGGAAAAAGATCGTACTTTATTTTTTTTCAGGTTACAAAATTGTCCGTGTTTTCAACAATTTGTTTTTCTTTTTTGCCAACAAGTGTTCACACTTTAAAGAATGTTTGGTGCTTTAAAAAATGTTCATGTTTAAAAAAAATATGTTTTGCAAAAACTGTTCATAACTCGAAAAAATTGTTAAATTTTAAAAAATGTTTGGAATTTTAAAAATTAGTTTTTTGTTTTGAGAATATTCGGATTTCAAAATAGTTGACAATTTTCAATAAAGTGTTTCAAAAAGTTATAGGAATTGTTTTCGAATCTCGACGGCGCGTTGGTTTAAATATTTTCATGCTTCTCTTATCTCAGCAACAGCCATATGTTTGAGTGGCTAGCAGGAGGATATTACGAGCGTTAGGTCGCAAGTTCGATTCACAGGCTCTTTTTTTTTCAACGCTTTTATGTGGCGCGGTTCCGAAAAAATGTTGCAAAAACAAAAAAAAACACGCTTCGCCCTGCCTGATGGGCCGGCCCATCAGGCCGCAGCCAACCATCCCGGGTTCGACCTGCAAGGTCGACGATCCCTGTTTGGAAACACACTCAAGGTTTAAAATAGATCGAGATTTGATAGTTCGGTGCGCTGATTTCCCATATTTGAAGTTCGGGGTTCGATCTAGCTTTTGTGTATAAGTTTAAGGTTTATCTTGGACTTTTTCCCAGGAGATGTACCCAAGGCCTGGATGTTCCGATGCCCAAACAGTGGTGGAGCCCTTGATGTACCGAGGCAGATGTATGCTTTCCCTCACTAAAGCAGCCGCACCACCCTACCTATTTTAATTTTAAGAATAAGTCAAGAACGTTGCGTCTGTCTCGCCTCTGCCGCCACCACTTCTTATGCCATGGGTGTTGCTCACGCAGGCAGTAATGACTCCTTCATAATTTCCTTGTCGCATTATTTTGGTGTCCTCGTCCTCGTCCTCAAGCGATGCTCACGCCGATTCTCTAGAAGAAAAATGTACTGAAAAAATAAAATATCTAGATGATGAGTAGCCACAAATTCTCTCGCAACTAAGCAAAATACATACAAGAGAACCATTACAACCACCCGCAAAAAAAGAACCATTACAACGGATGGAATTTGCGAGGTGTGTGGCACGACAACCGAGAACGCGTACCATGCCGTGATTGAATGTACTAAGGGTGTGTTTGGTTGAGGAACCAACTGTCATGGAATGGAATGGTTCCATTCCAGAGGAACGGGTCGGTTCCATTCCTGTGTTTGGTATGAGCAAAAAAGTAGAAAGGGTTGGTTCCATTCCGGTGTTTGGTTGGAAGAACAGAATGAAAAATGGAATAACATAAAATTCAAAATTTTGGCAGCATTTCAGTTGTGTATTTGAGAAACACAACATAACAATATATTAACAAGCTTGACACATAAATGATAGCACATAAAACATAAATCTCAGCAAGGTGCACACAGAACACAAGTCTAATTCGATCTCTTTCATGCATTGGCCAGTAGGTAAGATTTGTTCTCTTTCTTATTATAGCCTGAACAATGACTGCCATTCAGCTAGTACAACAAAATAGCAGCTCCCCTAACCATCATTTTTCTTTCGTTCATCTTCTTGACCATCTACAAATGATGCATACTATCAAAATATGTCTACAATGACTTGTAATAGGGATTTAAAGGATATTGCATGTTAGCATATACTGCAAACACATACTGGACAACATTTATTTGAGTAGATATTGGATAAAAACAACCATGAATCAAAAAGCAACCACGAGCCGAACTATCTCTCTCGGCTAGACAATCTCCGTGAGTGAAAAAAGTACCACCTGCAGCATATACAAGGGGATCTGAGAGAGGTTCGTACCATGAGGAGAGGAGAGTGTGCTGCACCTCTGCCGTCGATGTTAACCCGCCAGAATCCCACCTAGACCTCCGCCCCACTGCAAGAACGCTGGCACGCAGTTCCAGAATGAGAGAGAGGGGGGGGGGTCTTCTGCGCCATTGGTGGCTCCCCTATGGTGCTGACCCATGGGGGCATAGGTCCCGATTCGTGAGGCCAGGGGCCGGCCGGGCCATCGTGGGGCATTGGTCCCGGCTCATCTGGCACCTTTGGTCCCAGTTCGAGGCTCGAACCGGGACCAATGTGCCTTGCTCATGGTCCACCACCATTGGTCCCGGTTGGTGGCTTGATCCGGGACCAAAGGGTGTCCTTTAGCCCCGGTTCCAGCCACGAGCCGGGACCAATGATATGCCTATATATACCTCTTGCCGACGAGCAGAGCAGTGGCGTGCTCTGTTTTTTGGGAGAGGTGTGTGAGAGGTGTGTTGTGCTCTAGCTCACCTTCTATGCACATGAGATGTTCGATAAAATGCCCGAGCCATACTTACGCTTTCTCCTCCCGAAGCTCCTTGTCCAAACTCCATTTTCCTCGAGATTTGTCTAGGTTTGGCGGTCCGTCCCGTCCTGTCCCCGTCCTCATCGCCATTGATCGCCCGCGCCGATCTCGTCGCCCGCACCACCGTGGTGAGCCTCTTAATCTTATCTTCTTTTAAAAGAAAGAAGTTCTTACTTGTATGATTTAGATAGATACTTGTGTAGGTTTCTTACTTATTATTGTTTGTTATTATATAGTGCGATGGTTTTGGTATCCGCCTCCGCCGGCCCTCGTCCTGTCTATGATTCTGTCACATCCCTAGTTCTGACAATGCCTAGTGCATGCATTAGAGTGTTACATCATGTTTAAATTTCATTTAAACCTGAGATGGGGATTGACTAAGCCCTAGCACCAAATGAATTCAACTAGGGTCAAAATAAAACCTTTTTCATTGAACTCAAAATGTCCTCTAAAAATGTTCAACATTTCTGGTTTGAGGTGGAAGCATCTACCAAAAATGGTTTATATTTTTGCAGGACATATTTGGTCACTGAATTAAATCATATAGTATTTCCATTTGGGCATTTAAATGCTATTAAATATTTCAAATGCTCAAATAATCATAAACTAAAATGTTTACTGTTGGATATATTCTAAACAGTAGCCATGATTAGTTTCATGATTTTTGAAAGTGTCTGAGTATTTTTAATAAAGCCCTAAATTTACAGAATAATAGAAAACCAGAAATAAAAGACAGAACAGAAACTTACCTGGACCTACCTGTCCAGCCCAGCCGGCCCAGCTCCCCCACCTGGCCGGCCCAGCCCACCTCCTCCCCCTTGTCATCTTCCTCCCCTCGCACCGAAGCAGCTCGGTGGCGAGCGCCGATGCCGCCTCGGCCACCTCCTGCTTCCACCGAGGCGTTCCCGAGCCTCCCCCTCACGCCACCACGATGCCCCGACCCCCTGGAACCCCTCGACCTCTCCCATCGTCTCCCCCCTTTCTTTGGCTCCCTCTCTCCTCCACCGAGCGGAGCCCCGTCGCCACCGACGCCGTTCGCCGCGGCCACCACCACCCTCTCGCCTCCCCGACGCCTCCCAGAGCTCCGCAGTGCCTCCCTCTACCTCCTCAACGAGCCACGAGGCCCCAGACGTGCCGCAACACCGCCCTCGATGTCTTCTTCAACCTCGGGACCGCCGGCCATCTTCGTCAAATTCGTCGGCTCCGGTGCCTCCCCGAGCTCCCCGAGGCCACCGTCGCAACCCCTGTGAGCTCCACTCCATTTCCCCTCCTTCATTTTGCTCCCCTCCGTGCCGTAGCACCGTTCCCCACGAGCCCGAAAGCTCACCACCGCCGGTCATGTCACCGTCGTGGCTACAGACGCCGTAGCTCGTGCCTGGGCGCGTCATAGCACTCGGTTTGCTCCCAGGAGATGACCCCGACCACCAGCTGGACCTGCCATGCACCAGAACTCCGAACCCGCACTCGCCCGAACTCCGGTCGCCGCCGCGGGCCCCGTTCCGGTGAGCTCGGGCCACCTCAGCCCCTGCCGTTTGCACAGATGGCTGCGGGCGACTCCCAGCTACGCGTAGAGCCCCTCAGTCGCCGATTTGGTCGCCGAAGGAGCGTTTCCGACGCCCTCCGCCGTTGCTGGCGTGGCCGGCGACAAGCCGCGGGTCAACTCCGGCGGGTTTGACCCGGGGTTTGACCCCCCCTGACATGTGGGCCCAGGCACCTGTTAGATTAGTGTTAGATTAGTGTTAGATTAGTTAGCGCTAATTAACCTAGCTAATTAGATAGGCCACTGACATGCGGGCCCCGCCCGGCTAACTAAGTTAGTTAGGGCTAACTAACCTGGTTAGTTAACTGGGTCCCTGACCAGTGGACCCCACTGGTCAGGTTTGACCTGGTCGACGCCTTTGACCTGCTGACATCACCCCGGCGTCATGCTGACGCAATATTCCTTTTCTGGAATTTAGTTTATTTTATAAATAATCAGGAAATTCCAGAAAATGCCTAAAACTTCTAAAATTCATAGAAATTCAACCGTAACTCCAAATTAAATAAATTATATATGAAAAATTATCAGAAAAATTCAAGGAATCCATCTGTACCATTTTCATGCATGTTAGAACAACTTATAGCTGCTGTTTAGCACAAATCAAATAAAGGGCATTTAAATATCCACATATGGAGTTTGAATTTGAATCTTGGATTCAAACCAACTTCATTTAATTTGGTTCTAGTTGCATTAGCTCAAAACACATTCATTTTGCCATGTCATGATCATGCATCATATTGTGCATTGCATTGATTGTGTTCCCTTCTGTATTGCCGGTATTTGTCCCCTCTCGATAGACGTGATACCGATGATGTGATCGTTGACACTGATGAAGACTCAATGTTATCTTCAGAAGTGCCAGGCAAGCAAAACCCCCTTGTTCATTCCGATAAAATCCCACTCTCTCGCTCCTGCTCTCTTTTACTGCATTAGGACAACAACGATTCATCTGTTACTTGCTGCGGTAGCTGAACCCCTTTATCCTTTGCATGACCTGTCATTCCACAGTAAATAGATGAAACCCACTAGTATGAGTAGGAGTTGTTTGAGCCCTATTGTGCCTACTCATTCATGCTTGTTTGTCATGCCTGCTACTGCTTAGAGTTGAGTCAGGTCTGATTCATCGGGGATGAATCAGAGGCGTGTGAACATGTCCTACTGTGTGTGAGCTAAGTGTGTGAACACGATTTGGTAAAGGTAGCGGTGAGAGGCCATGTAGGAGTACATGGTGGGTTGTCTCATTGCAGCCGTCCTCAGGAACTGAGTTCTGTGTTTGTGATCCATGATTCAGCTACTACCATACATTGGGCCCTGAAATATGACCCCGCTCGACTTCTTATTCACCCTAGTCCTCTGTCCAGGAGTTGCAAGTAGTTTCTGGTGTTTGTAGTATGCTGGAGGCCGTGGACAGCGCTGACCGTAGGGGTGGGCTGTGATGCGGTAGGCACGTGGCCGGGTATACCGGGCGCCCGTTTGGTGTCACGGAACCCTGTTCACATCGTTTGGGGCTGTGAGCGAAACTCCGGCCGGATCTCCTCATGGATGGAACCCGAATAGGCGATAAACCTGGACTAGAGACTTGAGTGTTTAGGTAGGTCGTGGTCTACACCCACGTCGGCTTTCGCTTGAAGTCTGCCGAGCACATGTCGTGTGCAGACGCTAAGTGGTGGAAACATGTATGAAGAAGTACACCCCTGCAGGGTTAACATCATCTATTCGAATAGCCGTGTCCGCGGAAAAGGACTTCTGGGTTGCTTATATCAGTTCATAGACAAGTGAAAGTGGATACTCTAAAATACGCAAGATAAGCGTGAGTGCTATGGGTGGCGTTCTCGTAGGGAGACGGGAGCGGATCCATAGTGGTGTATTGGTTGGTGAATATGTGGACTCGTGTGCGCCACGTCAAAAGAGTTACTTGCAGTCGTAGTTCAGGATAGCCACCGAGTCAAAGCTGGCTTGCTGCAGTCAAACTCCACCATCCCCTTTGTTGATAATGATGCATATGTAGTTAGTTCTGATGTAAGTCTTGCTGGGTACATTTGTACTCACGTTTGCCTATTTTATGTTTTTGCAGAGAGACTTCAGTCTCACTAGTAGTTCCACGTGGACTTCGACGTTTAGCTTGTTACCTCAGCTACGATCTTGTGCCCCGGCAGGATCTGGTAGATAGTCAGGCTTCTCAGCCTTTTTCATTTATAGATGTCTGTACCCAGACATGATAGCTTCCGCTTGTGCTTTGATTTGTATGCTCTGAATGTTGGGTCATGAGACCCCTGTTTGTAATATCTCGCTCCTCGGAGCCTATTGAATAAATTACTTGAGTCGTAGAGTCATGTTGTGATGCCATGTTGTGTTTGCACATATCGAGCATATTGTGTGTATGTTATTGAAATGCTTGGTATGTGTGGGATCTGACTATCTAGTTGTTTATCTTTAGTAGCCTCTCTTATCGGGAAATGTCTCCTAGTGTTTCCACCGAGCCATGGTAGCTTGCTACTGCTCCGGAACACTTAGGCTGGCCGGCATGTGTCCTTCTTCGTTCCTGTGTCTGTCCCTTCGGGGAAATGTCACGCGATGAATACCGGAGTCCTGTTAGCCCGCTACAGCCCGGTTCTCTGGAGTCCTGCTAGCCCAGTGCTACAGCCTGGATTCACTCGCTGATGACCGACACGTTCGATGCTGGGTCATGGATGCCTGTCCCTGTAAGTTTGTGCCACTTTGGGTTTACGACTAGCCATGTCAGACCGGGCTCCTTATCATATGGATGCTAGCGACACTGTCATATACGTGTGCCAAAAGACGCAAACGGTCCCGGGCAAAGGTAAGGCGACACCCGTGGGAATACCGTGCGTGAGGCCGCAAAGTGATATGAGGTGTTACATGCTAGATCGATGTGGCATTGAGTCGGGGTCCTGACAGATTCAGATGTGGTATATATATTTTCTTTTATAACTATTAGTTTCATTTAGTGTTTATGACAATTATGCCGAGCAACGTGACATAGATTTTTTTATTTAGGAGGTATCTGAAACGGAAATTCCAACATACCATATTGTCGAGAGGTTAAATTTAGTTGAAGAAGAAAACAACTACTTGAAGGAAAAATTGAAAAAAATTGAGGAGAAGATGATATTGGAGTTGCATGTTGCGGATGTCGTCGATGATCACAAGATCAAGATGGATGCAATGCGCTTGAAGATTAGAAAGATTAGAAAATATGCCATTCATACCAAGGCTTGGTGTCATTATGCCGCTGGATCAATTGTTACCTTGCTTGCGGTTATGATCCCATTTGTTGTTGCATTGAAATGTTTTACATAGTTTCAATGTATGGTTTAATTAGATGCTCTGGAGAGATATATGTTGTTCAGTGAGAACTATGTATGCACTTTGGGTTTAATGTGATGATGAACTTCTATTAATTTGGTCACTCATCTATTCATGATGTACGCAGAGATGAACCGACAATGGATGTACGTTAACAGACGCACCTCCGAGTACATTAAGGGCGTGAATAATTTTCTTGCAGTGGCTGAGGCAAACAAGCAGAATGGTTTTATGGGTTGTCCATGCCCTATATGTGGGAATACGAGGTCTTACTCTGAATCGAAAACCCTTCGCACTCACCTTCTTCATAAGGCTTTCATGCCACACTATAATGTTTGGACCAAGCATGGAGAAATAGGGGTTATGATGGAAGTCATCGAAGAAGAAGAAGAAGATGATGACAACTATGTGCCCCCTGAATACGGTGATGCTGCAATGGGGGAAGCTGAAGATGCTGCAACAGGGAAGCTGAAGATCAAGAGGAACCAGACGATGTGCCCGATGATGATCTTTGTCGGGTCATTGTTGATGCAAAGAGACAGTGCGAAAGTGTAAAGGAGAAGCTGAAGTTCGATCGCATGTTAGAGGATCACAAAAAGGGTTGTACTCCAATTGCGAAGATGGCAACACAAAGCTCGGTACCATACTAGAATTGCTGCAGTGGAAGGCAGAGAATGGTGTGCCTGACAAAGGATTTGAGAAGCTACTGAAAATATTGAAGAAGAAGCTTCTAAAGGATAACGAATTGCCCGACAATACGTATGCAACAAAGAAGGTTGTATGCCCTGTAGGATTGGAGGTGCAGATGATACATGCATGCCCTAATGACTGCATCCTCTACCGCGGTGTGTACGAGGATTTGAACGCATGCCCGGTATGCGGTGCATTGCGGTATAAGATCAGACGAGATGACCCTGGTGATGTTCACGGCGAGCGCCCCAGAAAGAGGGTTCCTGCCAAGGTGATGTGGTATGCTCCTATAATACCACAGTTGAAATGCCTGTTTAGAAACAAAGAGTATGCCAAGTTGATGCGATGGCACAGAGAGGACCGTAAGAAAGACGGGAAGTTGAGAGCACCCGCTGACGGGTCGTAGTGGAGAAAAATCGAGAGAAATTACTGGGCGGAGTTTGCAGGTGATGCAAGGAACGTATGGTTTGGTTTAAGCGCGGATGGCATTAATCCTTTTGGGGAGTAGAGCAGCAATCACAACACCTGGCCCGTGCAACCTCTTGAGCATGCGTTGGTTTTCCCTTGAAGAGGAAAGGGTGATGCAGCAAAGTAGCGTAAGTATTTCCCTTAGTTTTTGAGAACCAAGGTATCAATCTAGTAGGAGGCTACACGCAAATCCCTCATACCTACACAAACAAATAAGAACCTTGCAACCAACGCGATAAAGGGGTTGTCAATCCCTTCACGGCCACTTGCAAAAGTGAGATCTGATAGAGATAATAAGATAAATATTTTTGGTATTTTTATGATATAGATTGGAAAGTAAATATTGCAAAATAAAATAGATCAGAAACTTATATGATAGAAAATAGACCCCGGGGCCATAGGTTTCACTAGTGGCTTCTCTGAAGATAGCATAAGTATTACGGTGGGGGAACAAATTACTGTCGAGCAATTGATAGAAAAGCGCATAGTTATGAGAATATCTAGGCATGATCATGTATATAGGCATCACGTCCGCGACAAGTAGATCAAAACAATTCTACATCTACTACTATTACTCCACACATCGACCGCTATCCAGCATGCATCTAGAGTATTAAGTTCATAAGAACAGAGTAACGCATTAGGCAAGATGACATGATGTAGAGGGATAAACTCAAGCAATATGATATAAACCCCATCTTTTTATCCTCGATGGCAACAATACAATACATGCCTTGCTGCCCCTGCTGTCACTGGGAAAGGACACCACAAGATTGAACCCAAAGCTAAGAACTTCTCCCACTACAAGAAATATCTATCTAGTTGGCCAAACCAAACTGATAATTCGAAGAGACTTGCAAACATAACAAATCATACTTAAAAGAATTCAGAGGAGATTCAAATATTGTTCATAGATAATCTTTATCATAAACCCACAATTCATCGGATCTCGACAAACACACCACAAAAAGAATTACATCGAATAGATCTCCAAGAAGATCGATGAGAACTCTGTATTGAGAATCAAAGAGAGAGAAGAAGCCATCAAGGAAATAACTATGGACCCGAAGGTCTGTGGTAAACTACTCACACTTCATCAAAGAGGCTATGGTGTTGATGTAGAAGCCCTCCATGATCGATTCCCCCTCCGTCGGAGCGCTGGAAAAGGCCCCAAGATGGGATCTCACGGGTACAAAAGGTTGCGGCAGTGGAAATAGGGTTTTGTGGTGCTCCTGGATGTTTTCAGGGTATATGAGTATATATAGGTGAAGGAAGTCGGTCAGGGGAGCCACGAGGGGCCCACAAGGGTGGGGGGTGTGCCTCCCTGCCTCGTGGCCGCCTTGTTTCTTTCTTGACGTCCACTCCAAGTCTCCTGGATTGCGTTTGTTACAAAAATAACTGTCCCGAAGGTTTCATTCCGTTTGGACTCCGTTTGATATTCCTTTTCTGCGAAACACTGAAATAGAAAAAAAATAGCAATTTCGGTTGGGCCTCCGGTTAATAGGTTAGTCCCAAAAATAATATAAAAGTGGTTAGTAAAGCCCATTAAACATCCAAAACAGGTAATATAGTAGCATGGAACAATAAAAAATTATAGATACGTTGGAGACGTATCAAGCCCCTGACTCTATGTATCTATAACCTTCCTCCTTGGTTGTGCATGAAGCGGAAGTTCATTATGATGCCAGTTCTCATCCAAGGCCCTAAGCAACCTGGCAACGATACTGATGTGTAACTCATGCCCTGACTTTCCAATAGTGCAATATGCTGATGACACCTTGGTTCTTATGAAAGCTAATGCCAAATAGCTCACTTCTAAATACTTTTGCTTCAGCCACTGGTTTAAAGGTAAATTATGGCAAGTCAGTCATGGTGCCCATCAACATTGCAGAGGACAGAGTTGACATCTTCCCAAATACTTTGCAATGCTCCAGAGGTCAATTCCCTTTCACATGATTGGGATTACCTCTGGGAATTTACAAGCCAACGGTGCAACAATGTTTGCCCCTTGTACAAAGAATTGCCGAAAGACTAGCTGGAATTTCTACCTTCATGACCCAGGTGAGGGAGTCCTGATTAGCGGGTCCTCGGACAGCCGGACTATATGCTTATGCCGGACTATTGGACTATGAAGATACAAGATTGAAGACTTCGTCCCGTGTCCGGGTGGGACTCTCCTCTACATGGAAGGCAAGCTTGGCAATTCGGATATGTAGATTTCTTTCTCTGTAACCGACTATGTGTAACCCTATCCCCCTCCGGTGTCTATATAAACCGGAGGGTTTAGTCCGTAGGACAACAACAATCATAATCATAGGCTAGCTTCTAGGGTTTAGCCTCTACGATCTCGTGGTAGATCAACTCTTGTAATATTCATATCATCAAGATCAATCAAGCAGGAAGTAGGGTATTACCTCCATAGAGAGGGCCTGAACCTGGGTAAACATTGTGTCCCCCCGCCTCCTGTTACCATTAGCCTTAGACGCACAGTTCGGGACCCCCTACCCGAGATCCACCGGTTTTAACACCGACATTGGTGCTTTCATTGAGAGTTCCACTGTGTCGTCACCATAAGGCTTGATGGCCCCTTCAATCGTCTATAGCGATGCGATCTGGGGTGAGGTTTTCCTCCCCGGACAGATCTTCGTATTTGGCAGCTTCGCACTGCGGGCCAACTCACTTGGCCATCTGGAGTAGATCAATAACTATGCCCCTGGCCATCAGGCCAGGTTTGGAAGCTTGAACTACACTGCCGACATCCGCAGAGACTTGATCTTCGATGGATTCGAGCCCATGGCAGGTGCGTCCTACAGCCGCGATGAGCACGACCTAGATCTGTCATCAGATGGTGTTCAGGAGATCGCACTTGCAGCTACCCTGGCTTTGAATCCGTACCAGATCGTGCCATCCAAGGACGGGTGGATGGACCCCACCACAGAGACCGCACACTCAGCGGCGATAGAGACGAACACAGATCTCACTTCCAAGGAGGTCTATGTCTTTGGACCCTCAGACTCGTCTCAGGCCAGGGGCTCCAAACCGCGTGCATCCGTGCCCACCAAACCTGACTAGGCACCGATCATGGAGTTTAGCTCCGCGGATATCTTTCAGCAGTCTCCCTTGAGCGACGTGCTAAATTTATTAAAATCTCTTTCCCTGTCAGAAGACTCTTGGCCGATCTATGTCCGGCTTGAGTGGGAAGCGGACGGCGAAGGAATTCGTTAGCCACCCACCACCCACTTAATAGCCACTGTCGATGACTCAACCGACATGCTTTATTTCGACTCCAAAGACATCGACGGTATAGATGACGATGCCGGAGAAGAACAAGAACCACCGCCCACAGGGCACTGGACAACCACCTCATCATATGATATATACATGGTGGACACACCCAAAGAAAACAATGGCGAGGAATAGAAGGATGCAATGGAGGATAATCCTCTTGAGAAGCAACCAAAGCGCCGATGTTAGCGGCGCCGCTCTAAATCCTGTTGAGGGAGTCCTGGATTAGGGGGTGTCCGGATAGCCGAACTATCACCGTTGGCCGGACTCCTCGACTATGAACATACAAGAATGAAGACATCGTCCCGTGTCCGGATGGGACTTTCCTTGGCGTGGAAGGCAAGCTTGGCGATACGGATATGTAGATCTCCTACCATTGTAACCGACTCTGTGTAACCCTAACCCTCTCCGGTGTCTATATAAACTGGAGGGTTTTAGTCCGTAGGACGAACAATCATACCACAGGCTAGCTTCTAGGGTTTAGCCTCTTCAATCTCGTGGTAGATCTACTCTTGTACTACCCATATCATCAATATTAATCAAGAAGGAGTAGGGTTTTACCTCCATCGAGAGGGCCCGAACCTGGGTAAAAACATCGTGTCCCTTGTCTCCTATTACCATCCGCCTAGACGCACAGTTTGGGACCCCCTACCCGAGATCCGCCAGTTTTGACACCGACATTGGTGCTTTCATTGAGAGTTCCTCTGTGTCGTCATCTTTAGGCCCGATGGCTCCTTCGATCATCAACAACAACGTGGTCCAGGGTGAGACTTTTCTCCCTGGACAAATCTTCGTATTCGGCAGCTTTGCACTGCGGGCCAATTCGCTTGGCCATCTGAAGCAGATCGAAAGCTATGCCCCTAGCCATCAGGTCAGATTTGGGAGTTTGAACTACACGGCTGACATCCGCAGAGACTTGATCTTCGACGGATTCGAACCACAGCCAAGCGCGCCGCACTGTCTCGATGGGTATGATCTAGCTCTGCCGCCGAACAGTGCCCTGGAGACCGCACCAGCGTCCGCTCCGACCTTTAGCTCGGAGCCGACTTCGTCGATCAAGGATGAGTGGCTGGACACTGCCTCGGGGGCTACGATCTCTACGGGGATTGAGCCGAACACCATCCCTGTCCTTTGCAAAGCCCGTGACTCTGAGGTGTCGGACTCCTCTCCGGACTCCGAACCTCCCGTGCCCCTGCCAATTAAATCCGATTGGGCGCCGGTTATGGAGTTCACTGCCGTGGACGTGTTTCAGCACTCGCCCTTTGACGACATCCTGAATTCACTAAAGTCTCTCTCTTTATCAGGAGAGCCCTGGCCGGACTATGGTCATGAAGGTTGGGATGCGGACGACGAAGAAATTCAACACCCGCCCACCACCCACTTCATAGCCACTGTCGAAAGTTTAAACGACGTACTTAATTTCGACTCCGAAGACATCGCCGATATGGACGACGATGTAGGACATAACCACGAACCAGCACCTATAGGGTGCTAGACAGCCACCCCATCTCACGATGTGTACATGGTGGATACACCTAAAGGAAGTGGCAACGAGGAACAACAGGATGCTACGAAGGATAAATCCCTCGAAAAGCAATCAAGACAGCAATGAAAGCGCCACACAAAGTCCCGCCTCGACAATGACGGCGGCCATACAGACCCAGCCATAGAGCAGGTCGAACCGGTGGACGACGAACATGCCATTGAACAACCGTCCGAACATGACAACTTGGATAAACAACCCGTCCCCGGTGAAGATAACAGTCCGGACGATCTCACACGGGACAAGTTGTTGGAGCAGAAGAACCTCCACAAAAGGCTCGTCGCCACTGCGCGTAGCCTGAAAAAGCAGAAGCGGAAGCTCAAAACAGCGGAATATGCACTCAGAATCAGATGGAGCAAAGTACTCAACACCGCAGACAAATACAGCGACAATCGCCAAACAAAGAGCTACCCAAAGCGCAAACTACTGCCCGAATTCAATGAGGAGGCCTTAGAGCCCCCACAATCAAAGAACAAAGAGGCCGCCCGGTCGGATAGACGACCACATGACAAGCATAGAGCGGCAAGCGGCGCCGCACACAAACCGGCACACGATCCGCATAAGGATTCACATCAAAAGGATGGCCCAGTTAGGTCCATCTACGGGCCAAGAAAGCAAGCTCTTCTAAGCAATGCAACACGCCAAATATCTGGACATCACGGCACACCCAAATATAGGGGAGCCACACACCCCCTATGTTTCACCGATGAGGTGCTGGATCACGAATTCCTAGCGGGATTTAAACCCGTAAACATAGAGGCATATGACAGAACAACAGACCCAGGAGTCTGGATAGAGGATTACATCCTCCACATACACATGGCTAGAGGAGATGATCTCCACGCCATAAAATACTTACCCCTCAAGCTTAAAGGGCCAGCACGGCACTGGCTTAAAAGCCTCCCTGAAAATACCATTGGAAGTTGGGAAGTGCTCGAGGATGCTTTTCGGGCAAATTTTCAAGGGACTTATGTCCGCCCTCCGGATGCAGACGATTTAAGTCACATAACTCAACAACCCGGAGAGTCAGCCCGCAGATTCTAGAACAGGTTCCTCACCAAAAAGAACCAAATAGTCGATTGTCCGGACACCGAAGCCTTAGCAGCTTTCAAACACAACGTCTGAGACGAATGGCTTGCCACGCACCTTGGCCAGGAAAAGCCAAGAACAATGGCCGCACTAACAAGCCTCATGACCCGCTTTTGCGTGGGAGAGGATAGTTGGCTGGCAAGATGTAGTACTAGCGACCTAAGTACATCCGAAGTCAGAGATGGAAATGGGAAACCACGACGCAGCAAGGACCAACGCCGGACAAGGGGAAATAGTCCGAAGAGCACGGCAGTCAACGCTGGATTCAAAAGGTCTCGGTAGAATCATAAAAAACTACCCCTCAAGGATAACAGCCACGAGCTATCCAACTTAAACAAAATCTTGGACAAAATATGCCAAATCCACAGTACCCCCGGGAAGCCTGCAAATCATACCAACAGAGATTGTTGGGTCTTCAAGCAGTCCGGCAAACTCAATGCCGGACACAAGGGTCTCGACACACCAAGCGAAGACGATGACGAACCCCGCAAGCAGAGCACCAGAAAACAAAAGCATTTCCCACAAGAATTCAAAACAGTAAACTCACTTCAAGTGACAAAAGGGAAAATCAGAACGACGCCCATAGAAATACACGCCGCACGGCCTATCCCAGCGGAGTCCCGACATTGGTTGTCAAAACCAATCACCTTTGATCATCAGGATTACTCCGGACGTATCCGGAACGCAGGATGGACTGCCCTGATATTAGATCCTATAATCGACGAACTCCAATTCACAGAAGCCCTAATGGACGGCGGTAGTGATCTAAACCTGCTATATCAGGACACAATCCGCAAAATGGGGATAGACCCAACCAAAATTCGCCACAGCAACACCTCCTTCAAGGGGGTAATGCCAGGCCTATATGCCCATTGCACGGGCTCCCTACTGCTAGAAGTTGTGTTCGGCTCATCCGACAACTTCCGCCGCGAAAAGTTAACCTTCCATATCGCCCCATTCAAAAGTAGTTATCAAGCACTATTGGGACGTGAAGCTTTTGCCCGCTTTAACGCAATACCGCATTATGCATCTCTTACACTTAAAATGCCCGGTCCATGCGGCATCATCTCATTAAAGGGAAACATCAAGTGTTACTCGAGCACGGCAGAACGCGAGACTGCCTGGACAGTAACACACTAATCCGGCTCCGCTAAACCAAGCACCTGAACAGGTCATTCGGACCCCGGACACGGCTAGACGAGTCCGGCGTAATCATATGAAGGCCTACTAGCCGCACACCCCCGTACAAGGGGCTGCATGCATGTACAAGAAAAGACAATAAAGCTCAATTTTATTCGCTTTTCGAATCGTACTCCTTTCATTTAATATAGAGTACATTTCTCGCATGATCTTTCTTCAACTAAGTTCTTCTCCTTTACAGATGAACACCGTGCTACACCCGTCCAGGATACAGCACAACGGAGACACAGGCGCAGACGTGCAGTAGGGACCCGTTGCAAGGATTCTTTTTAGATTAAGACCCTGCATAAATCTTTTTTACTGTCTCTTGTTGATACACATCCCCCGGTTTCTTGCTATAACCGAGGAGGAGGCTGGCGTTTTGGCATTGGCCGCGTCAGAATTTTTTGCATGTACCTGGACACTAGGGGCTTAGGGCATTGTTCTGCCCGTTTTCATAAAGTCCGAATACCTTAGGGAGTGTTCGGCGTCTCGAGTTAGGCCTTATATGCATCAGCTCCGAATCATGTCCTTGGTCAAATGTTGGGTTTGCTCGGCTCCTGTGTTTTGCTGCCTTACGTTCCGCTCTATCGGCTAACGCGACACGAGGAGAACTACTGCGATTGTGCCCGGGTTCGGCCTGGCGAGCACCTCAGTAGAGAAAGCCAAAAACTGACTGTCATGATATAGCATGAGACTGGTCAACCACTCGATGACCCACTGGATGTTTAGAATTCCTCCGCATTAACTAAGGACTGTTTCCCGGTCAGGCACATACGCGCCCCAAATTCGGGAGAGCACGGTGCCCCTAGGGGCTATATAGTAGCCCCACCATCGAACTCCTATGGCTAAGTGAAAGTGATAAAGCATTATAGTCCGGTTGCCTAGTTTGCTACGCTATCACCTCCTTCACAGGACCAAGACGTTGGATTAAGTGTGAAAATGCACTTTTTTGCAAACACCCCCGCACTATGTGCGTGGGGGATGAAGCCAAGGACTGCCATCTTTCAGGTTATATACACATACACATCAATGGCCGCACAGGAGGTATCTTAATACTTGAACGCACAAGTATAAAAAGCCCTTATATTATATTGTTCCACAAATCATACATGCCATTTGAACATAATATCCTTCGAGCACTGCGTCTCTATTAAACGAGCGCCCTGCAGGACTTCCTCAAAATAGTGCTCGGCTTCTGTCTGAATCATGGGATGCAATGTCGGTGGCCTTCATTTCCGCCCAGTATGTCTTGACACGGGCGAGAGCCATCCGCACACCCTCTATGCATGATGACCGCTTCATTGCACTAACCTGCGGCACCGCACCAAGGAACTGCTGCACCAAGCCAAAATAACTCTTCGGCTCGGGCCTCTCCGGCCACAAATGAGTCACAATAGACTTCATGGCAAGTATGGACAACCTATTCAGCTCAGCCCATTCGGCCAAACGATCGGTCAATGGAAGCGGACGCTCTGGACTATGGAACTGCGACCAAAAAAGCTCCTCCATTCCGTGATTCTTTTGGCCTCGGAAGTGTTCGACCGCGTCTGCGGCACTCGCCGCCAGGTCCAGATAAGCATCCTCCACAACCCACAGCTGGCCCAACTGAGCATACCCGGGATCCGTGAATTTCCTCTGCAGCAGAAAAGGCTTTCCAGCCGCAATATCTTCGGCCTGACGTAGCTCCTCTTTCATAGCTCTCGTTGCAGAGCGAGCATCCTTGGCCTCAGTAGCGGCCTTTTTCAGGTCCTCTTGTTCCGCTCGACCTTCTTTTTCAAGAAGCTCACAACGGTCGGTAGCATTCTTTAACTTTACGGCCATTCGGCCATTTCTTTTTTGCTTTGGAAGTGAGCATCCTGTTCGGCTCTCAGCTCTTCGGCCGCTTTTAAGGCAGCCGCATCACTTTTTCGGGCTTGCTCCTTGACTCGGGCGAGTTCCGCCCGAAGGTCCTCCATGGCAGCGGCACCATCTGCGTCAAGCACACATGTTGTAAGGCTCAGACATTAAAGCTACCTTACCGGGGTGTCCGCGGAGAAACTGCATACCTTGTGAGTCGTCCAGCCGCTTATTGATAAGCGCGATGTCAGAATCCGCCACGTCAAGTTGCCGCTTTAGTTCGGCAAATTCATCAGTCCGGCTCGCCACCGGACGCTTCGCCACCTACATAGGAAGAGTGCATATTATACCTGGGATTATGATCCTCGGCGTGCTGTCATTTTTGACAACGCACCGAGTCTTAGGGGCTACTATCTATACAGGGCGCATTCTATATGCAAACCGTCAGAAGGTACATCATTTTGTGTACCTCACAACCCGTCAGTAAACTTATGACGGCGTCATGCAATCCACTTTCAGCGGATGAAATCCTTTCAATCACCGTACCCATTAGCGCATGGTGATCTTCCAAGTTAGATGCTCGCCCGAGCAGATCTTTCAGCTCCTCCGACCGTACACTAGTCCGTGCCGGACTCGTCCGATGGCCTTTTTCGAAGGACGGATGCGGAGGGCTTTGAGGGGACATATGACTGCCTTCGGGCCCCGCCGGATTCAGAGAAACCCTCCGCGACGACACCTCAGGGTCGTCCGCCTTGCATGACGGTACGGCAGGCGGAGGCGTTTCACTCTCCATCATCTCCGGATCAAGATCCCCCGAAGACGAGCTCTGCTGAGAAGGGTTGAGATCCGAACTACAAGGAAAAATTTTGGTTATCTTCGGAAATAGAACTGGAATGTCTCTCATTTTAAGAAAACGCCCCTCTTTACTTACGGCTCGCTGGAGGGCTGATCTCCTTGGGGAAATAGTGCGGCCGAGGCATCTCCCGGCGCAGGACCCTCTGGCGAGGATTTCTTCCCGCGCTTCAAGGCCTTGGTCTCCGGATCATCAGAGGCGGACCTCTTCTCCCCTTGGAGGGAGGGATTCTCGATCCCTCCCTTCTTGATAAACTCCTTCGTGGAGGAAGTAGCTCCCTTGTTCCCCCCTTTGCCTTCTTCAAAAGGCGCAGCCTCTAGCATCCTGGTCAACACAGGATCCGGCGTGGTCTCAGGGAGGGGGCCAGACACCGGATCAGTTTTGCTTTAGCTATCCACTCCTGTGCAAAGGACAGCTCTTTTAGAGGCAAGTTTATGATAGATATACAGCTAGCATGTCCGGGTACAGGACTACTTACTTGAGTATCCGGGCGATTGCAGCTTAGACCTGCATCCTCGGTCAATTCCGGACACATTGCTCGTGATCCGAAGAACAGTTGGTACATCTCCACGGGCGTTACACCCATAAAATGTTGGAGAGCTCGTGGTCCCTCCGGATTGAACTCCCACAGGTGGAGGGGCCGAAGTTTGCAGGGCAGGGTGCGACGAATCAGTATGACCTGCGCTACTATGACCAGATTGATCTCTCTCTCTAGGAGGTCTCGAATACGGCCCTGCAACAAGGGCACGTCCTTGGACGGCCCCCAGTCGAGCCCTTCATTGACCCATGACGCCAGCCGCGGTGGAGGACCCGAGCGAAAGGCAGGTGGCGCCACCCATTTGGTGCCCCTGGGAGCGGTGATGTAAAACCACTCTTGCTGCCACAGACTGAGCTCCTCTTGGAAAGAGCCCTCGGGCCATGGAGTGTGAACATTCTTGCTTATAACAGCCCTTCCGCACTCTGCCTGCTGCCCCTGATCATCTTCGGTTCCACTTTGAAGGTTTTGAGCCACAACCCGAAGTGAGGGGTAATGCGGAGGAAGGCTTCACATACGACAATGAACGATGAGATGTGGAGGATGGACTCCGGATCCAAGTCATGAAATTCTAGGCCATAATAAAACATGAGCCCCCTCACGAAGGGGTCCATCGGGAAGCCTAACCCCTGAAGGAAGTGAGAAATGAACACCACGCTCTCACCAGGCTTGGGAGTGGGAATAACCTGCCCTTGGGCAGGCAGCCTGTGTGAAATTTCGCCGGTTAGATACCGGGCATCTCTCAGCTTTAGCACGTCTTCTTCCGTGATGGAGGAAGGCATCCACCGGCCTTGCAGGTCGGAGCCGGACATCCTCGGAGGTCCGAAGCGCCTGAATCTAGAGATTTGGGTGTTGGAACTCGAGGCAAGGGGCGGATTCGATTGAGATTGAAAGAAAGGAGCAGGCCTTGGTATCGTTATAAAGAGGTTAAATACCAAGGGCCCTCCCCTGACCGTTCGGGACTCGCCTTCGTTAGAGGAGGCGCGCCAATGGGCACGACTGGGTTACCCACACCCGCATTAATGAGAATCCCGGAATAAGGGGACACGATCTCTGCTTTGACAAGACGTGCCAAGGAAACCGCCTTGCTAAACACACTAAGGTGGGACAGTACAAACGATTCCAATAAAGTCTTAGGCATGGTGTGACGTCACGCCACAGAATACGTCAGCAGATTGAATTTGTGTAAAGATTATTCTCTCTATGGTGGTAGGTGGAACTTATTTTGCAGAACCGGACACTATCCTTGTGTTCAAAATCTTCTATGAAGTATTCGGAGGAGGAACCCGCCTTGCAATGCCGAAGACAATATGCGCGCCGGACTTGTCGTCATTGAAGCCTGGTTCATGGGCGACTGAGGGAGTCCTGGATTAGGGGGTGTCCGGATAGCCGAACTATCACCGTTGGCCGGACTCCTGGACTATGAACATACAAGAATGAAGACTTCGTACCGTGTCCGGATGGGACTTTCCTTGGCGTGAAAGGCAAGCTTGGCGATACGGATATGTAGATCTCCTACCATTGTAACCGACTCTGTGCAACCCTAACCCTCTCCGGTGTCTATATAAACCGGAGCGTTTTAGTCCGTAGGACGAACAATCATACCATAGGATAGCTTCTAGGGTTTAGCCTCTTCGATCTCATGGTATATCTACACTTGTACTACCCATATCATCAATATTAATCAAGCAGGAGTAGGGTTTTACCTCCATCGAGAGGGCCCGAACCTGGGTAAAAACATCGTGTCCCTTGTCTCTTGCTACCATCCACCTAGACGCACAGTTCGGGACCCCCTACCCGAGATCCGCCGGTTTTGACACCGACACCCGCCACAGGAAAAGCATCGATATCGGCAAAAGAAAGAATAATACCCCGGACGACTCTAAAGATAACGACGACCCCGTGGACCCAACGATGGAGCAGGATGAGCCAAGGGACAGCGAACAGAGTCTGGGGCCACTTCTCGATCACGGCGATGCCGAAGACAAAACTTATAAACCTGTCTCCGGAGAGGAGAACAATCCATACGACGATACACACATCATCCCGGAAAGGCATTTGGAATAAGAGCACCTCCACAAACGGCTTATTGCCACCACGAGGAGCTTGAAGAAGCAGAAGCGATGGCTTAAAGCCGCGTAGGATACAGTCAACCACAGATGGAACAAAGTGCTCGACACTAATGAAATATACGACGATGATCGCCACACAAAGAGCTACCCAAAACGCAAGCTGCTGCCCGAATTCGATGACGAGGCTATCGCACCCATTCCGCCGAATAACAATACGGACGATCTGTCGGACCGACCACCCCGTGGCCGAGACAGAGTGGCTAATGACGCCGCACACAAGTCAGCACACGATCTACGTGGGCACCTGGACAAAAAAGCCAGTATGGCCAGGTCCATCTATGGATCTAGGAAGCGTGCTCCTATGCAGGATCACGGCCACCAAGCTGACTATACTGATCGAATACCAGCTCGGAATCAACACCGAACACTACATCCGTCGGGCGCATGCCATCATACATCCAAATACAGGGGTGCCGCACACCCCCTGTGCTTCACCGATGAGGTGCTGGATCATGAATTTCCATAGGGGTTTAAACCCGTAAACATCGAGGCATACGATGGAACCACATACCCTGGAGTCTGGATTGAGGACTTTATTATTCACATCCATATGGCTCGCGGAGACGACCTCCACGCCATCAAATACCTGCCCCTCAAGTTGAAAGGACCAGCTTGACACTGGTTGAAAAGCCTCCTTGAAAATTCAATTGGAAGTTGGGAGGAACTCGAGGACGCTTTCAGGGCTAATTTTCAAGGGACCTATGTCCGACCTCCAGATGCAGACGATTTAAGTCACATAATTCAATAGCCCGGAGAGTCAGCCCGTGAGCTTTGGAACAAATTTCTCACCAAGAAGAACCAAATCGTCGACTGTCCGGATGCCGAAGCCTTAGTAGCTTTCAAACACAGTGTCCGGGACGAATGGCTCGCCAGATACCTCGGAAGAAGAGGCAAGGACAATGGCAGCCCTAACAACTCTCATGACCCGTTTTGGCGCAGGCGTGGACAGTTGGTTGGCCCGTAGCGACACCAGCGACCCAGGCACATCCGAAATTAGGTATGGCAATGGGAAGCCGCGACGCAATAAAAACAAGCATCGAAATAATGAAGACAACCCAGACAACACAGTGGTAAATGCTGAATTCAGGGGCTCTCGACCCGGTTAACGGAAAAAGCCATTTAAAGGCCGCAGAGATGGACCATCCAACCTAAATAAAATTCTAGACAGACCCTGTCAGATTCATGGCACCCCCGAGAAACCTGCAAATCACACTAACAGAGAGTGCTGGGTCTTTAAGAAGGCCTGCAAGCTAAACACCGAACACAAGGGGAGGGAGCCGCCAAGTGAAGACGAGGACGAACCTCGCCAGCCAAACACTGGGGGACAGAAAAAATTTCCACCGGAGGTCAAAACAGTGAACATGTTCTACGTCACCCACATACCAAAGAGGAAGCGCAAATGCGCACTCCCAGACGTATACACTATAGAGCCCATCGCCCCCAAATTGAACCCATGGTCAGCCTGCCCGATCACTTTCGATCGCAGGGATCATCCGACTAGTATCCGGCATGGAGGTTCGGCTGCCTTGGTGCTCGACTCAATGATTGACGGATACCATCTCACCTGAGTCCTCATGGACGGCGGCAGTAGTCTTAATCCGCAAGATGGGGATAGACCCGTCAAGAATCAGCCAAAGCAGTACTACCTTTAAAGGAGTAATAGAAGGCGTAGAGGCCCGCTGTACGGGCTCTCTAACATTAGAGGTTGTATTTGGTTCTCCCGACAATTTTCGAAGCGAAGAACCAATCTTCGACATCGCTCAATTCCGAAGCGGCTATCCTACTCGGAAGAACGGCCTTCGCCCATTTCAATGCAGCAACGCATTACGCTTATCTTAAACTTAAGATGCCCGGTCCACGTGGCGTCATCACAATCAGCAAAAATACAGAGCGTTCCTTGCGTGCAGAAGAATATGTGGCCGCTCTAGCAGCCAAACCACTGAACGACCTCTCCAACCTGAATAAATGATCAGTCATCGAGACCACGGACACGGCTAGACATGTCCGGCGCACCACTAGTTGTAGCAGCCCAGATAAACCTGAGCTTGGTCAATGGATATGCCCCCATATGTGGTGCTAGGGGCTGCCCGCATGTAAAAGGGTCCATAGTTCGGCTCGACCCTATTAATACACAATAGATTGAATTCTCATGGTTCATTAAGAATAACAAACTTTTCGCACGGTCACACCAGATTCTTTCATCTGGGTTTTTTTTACAGATGACCATCATGCTACACCCTTCCAGGATACGGCACGATAGAGACAAAGGCACAGACGTGCAGCAGGGCCCCATTCAAAGGTTTCTTTTTAGATTAAGACCCTGTGTAAACCTTTTTTTATTGTCTCTTGTTGTCTCACACCCTCCGGGCACTTAAAACAACCAAGAGGGATACTGGCATTATTGGCAAGCTCTTTCGTCACGCCAGATTAATGCACGTACCTGGAAATTCAGGGCTCATTATCGAGGGCGGTATTTAGCCTAGTATATGTTGTAAAGTTTGAATACCTTCGGGAGTGTTCGGCGTCGCGAGTTTGACCTTATATGCATCAGCTCCGAATCATGTCTTTGGTCAATAGTTGGGTTTGCCAGGCTCCCGTGTTTTGCTACCTTACATTCCGCTCCATCGGCTAAGGTGGCACCGGGAGAACTACTGCGATTGTGCCCTGGTTCATCTGGATGAGCACCTGAGTAGAGAAAGCCGAAAACTGACTGTCATGATAAAGCGAGAGACTGGTCAACCACTTGATGACTCAGCAGAATCTTCGCGATTCCTCCGCATTAACGAAGGACTGGTTTCCCGGTCACGTATGTACACGCACCATATTCGGATGAACACGGACATACCAGGGGCTATATAGTAGCCCCACCGTCAAACTCCTATGGCTAAGTGAAAGTGTTAAAGCTATATAGTCCGATTGCCTTGTTCGCCGCACTACCACCTCCTTAACGGACCAAGACATTGGATCAAGTGTGTTTACGCGCTTTGCCGAACACCCCGCATTATATGTGAGGGGTCTGAAGCCGACGACTGCAAACTTTCAGGTTATATACATATACACATAAGCGGCCGCACAGGAGGCACTACAATACTTTACGGGCAAAAGTATAAATATAGCCTTTATTATCAAAAGCATTGTTTTTACAATTAAGATACATGTCACTAGAACATGGTATTCTTTGAGCACTGAGCCTTTATTAAACGGGCACCCTCTAAGACTTCTTAAAAATAGTGCTCGAGCGTGTCCTGGCCCCCGGGCGGACCCCCAGTTGCAATATCAGTGGCCTCCATCTTCGCCCAATACATCTTAACACGGGCAAGGGCCATCCGCGCACCCTCTATGCACGACGACCTCTTGACAGCGTCGATATCCGGCACAGCAGGAATAAATCGTTGCACCAAACCAAAATAACTATCCAGACTTGGTTCCTTCGGCCACAGATGATCCACGACAGCCTTCATGGCAAGTTCGGACAACCAATGGAGCTTGGCCCACTCGGACATTTGCTCATTCAACAGCTGTGGACGCCTTGGATTACTGAACTACGACCAGAACAATCTTTCCACCTCATGATCTTTTTGATCTTTGAAATACTCAGTCGCATCAGCAGCACTCTTTGCTAAATCCAAATATGCGTCTGCAGAACTCCACAATTGATCAAGAGGGGCATACTTTGGATCGCCGAACTTCGTTCACAATAAAAAGGGCTTCCCAGCCGCGATATCACCGGCTTGCCAAACTCCTCCCGCGCCGCTCTTCTTTCAGAGCGAGTTTCCTTTGCTGCTTGCAAGGCTTTCTTTAGGTCAGCCATCTTCATTTGATTTTCCCTTTCAAGAAGCTCATATCGGCTAGCGGCATTTTGCATCTCAAGAGCCATGTTGGATATTTTATCCTCACTTTGGCGATGAGCAGCCTGTTCGGCTTTTAATTCTTCAGCTGCCATCAGGGCGGCCGCATCACTTCTCCTGGCTTGCTCCTTGGCTCGGGCAAGTTCTGCCCGAAGGGTCTCCACTGCGGCAGCTCCATCTGCAGTCAAAGCATACTATAAATACTAGCATCATGCTCCTATTAATATTTGCTGACCACCCAATTATATATACCCTGTGCCTCGTCAAGCCGCTTGTTCACAAGCTGATGTCCGCATCCGCCACATCAAGTTGTCGCCTCAGTTCGGCAAATTCAACAGTCCGGTCATCCGCCGGATCTACAGCCGCCTGTGCACAAAAGCAGCGCTATCATTACCTGAGACTATGATCCTCTGCTTGCCTCGTCGGGACGGCAACCAGAGTCATAGGGGCTACTATCTATACAAAGCAGACCTTGCATGTATGGTACAATCAAAAATATATATATATCACTTTGCGTACCTCAAAGCCTCTTACCAGGCTCGTAAAAGCTTCATTCAACCCGCTTTATGCGGATGAAATCCTCTCAATCACCGTACCCATTAAGGTACGATGTGCCTCTGTGATAGCCGCTTGCTCCAGAAGACCCATCAATGTTTCCGGTTGTACACCGGACAATCCCGGGCTTTTTCTGTTGGTCTCCTTAGGAGCCGAGAACTCCGGACTTCGGGCGGCCGAAGAGTTACCTTCTGGCCTTTGGGGATCAGGAGAGATCCTCCGGGACAACACCTCAGGGTCATCCGCCTCACGGGGCAGGGACGCAGGAGGAGGAGTTTCTCTCTCCATCATCTCTGGAAGAAGATCCCCCGAGGACGAACATTGTTGAGAAGGGCTATGAGCCGGACTGCAAAACATATGTCTCGGTTGTTATTCTTAGGAAAAGAGTGGCACATACTTAATAAAGTGCCTTTGTTCACTTATGGCCCGGTCCACGGATGGCCCCCTTCTGGGCGCTGTGCGATAAGGATGCCCTCCGGGGCAGGGCCCCCTGGTGAAGGTTTGTTCCCTCATTTGGAAACCTCTGTTTCCAAGTCTTCAGGGGCGACCCTTTTCTTCTCGTGGGGAGAGGGGATTCTAGATTCTCCTCCGCGATCATCCTCCAACGCGGGGGCACTTATTCCCCCGGTTAGGATGCGTAATGTACCTCCAGCATGAAGCCCGCTTTCGGCTTCCCTATTCCTCCCCTCGTCCTCCCCGGATGGCACTTGATAAGGTGCGCAGGCCAGCATCCTGGTTAGTACAGGATCCAATGAGCCTTCGGGAAGAGGGGCCGAACACCTGATCCTCTCCGCCTTTCTTATCCATTCCTGGCCAAGGGCGGTTTTTCAGGATAGTGTTGTGACAAATATAATGACAACATGTTCGGTCGCGGAGTTACTTACTTGGGTATCTGGATGGTTGCAGTTTAGACCCGCATCCTCTGTTGTGTCCGGACACTTTACTCATGACCCGAAGAATAATCAATACATCCCTTCAAGCGTCACGCCGAAGAAGTGTTGAATGGTTCGTGGTCCTTCCGGGTTGAACTCCCACATACGGAGAGATCGATGTTGGCATGGCAGGACCCGACGAAGTAACATTAATTGAATTACTTTGACGAGACTGATATCCCTCTTGAGGAGATCTCGGATGCGGCTTTGTAATGCCAGCACGTCATTAACTGGTCCCTAGTCCAGCCCCTTGTTGACCCATGATGCGAGCTGTGGCGGAGGGGCAGAGTGGAAGGCCGGGGCGGCTGCCCACTTTGTCCCTCGGGGTGCTGTGATATATATAAAACCACTCCTGTTGCCATAGGTCAGACACCTCCGGGAAGGAACCCTTTGGCCATAAGGCATTGGCACCTTGGCTTATTATAGCGCCTCTGCACTCTGCATGTCGCCCGTCGATCATCTTCGGCTTCACATTGAAGGTCTTGAGCCATAAGCCGAAGTGTGGGGTAATGCGGAGGAAGGCCTCACACACGATGATAAATGACGAGATGTAAAGGAAGGAATCCGGAGCTAGATCATGAAAATCTAGCCCGTAATAGAACATGAGCCCTCTAACGAAGGGATGAATACCGAAGCCTAGCCCTCGGAGGAAGTGGGAGATGAATACGATGCTCTCGTTGGGTTCGGGAGTAGGGATAACCTGCCCTTGAGCAGGAAGCATGTGAAGGGTTTCAGCGGTCAGATACCTAGCCTCCCTAAGCTTCTTGATGTCCACCTTCGTGATAGAAGAGGCCATCCATCGGCTTTGAGGGTTGGATCCGGACATGGTTGCAGGTCCGGAGCGCGTGGACTGAACCTTGGGTGTTGGAACTCAAGGTAGGGGAAGGGAAGGATCGGGTGTGGAAAGAAAAGGACAGGTCTTGGCCTCTTTATATAGATTAAGAATATCAAGCGTCCTCCGCGCGGTCGTTTGAAACTTGCCTAAACCAAGGAGTCATACTAATGGAGCAGTTGGGTTACCCACGCCCGTATTAATGAGAATCCCGTGATAAGGGGAACACGATGTCTTCTTCGACAAGACGTGCCAATAAAACCGCCTCGCAAGACGTGTAGTGCCAGGTTGGGAAAAACGGTTTTGATAATAACCGGGCCGTGGCATGATATCACGCTAGGTAAAAGTTGTCAGCAGATTGGACTTGTGTAATATTGTGCTCTCTACGGTGGTATGTGGAATTTGTTTTGCAGAGCCGGACACGATTCTTGTGTTCTAAATCTTCTTTGGAGTATTTGGGGAAGGAACCCGCCTTGCAATGCCGAAGACAATCTACGCGCTGGACTCATTGTCATTGAAGCCTATTTTAGGGGCTACTGAGGGAGTCCTGGATAAGGGGGTCCTCGGACATCCGGACTATATGCTTATGCCGGACTGTTGGACTATGAAGATACAAGATTGAAGACTTCGTCCCATGTCCGGGTGGGACTCTCCTTTGTGTGGAAGGCAAGCTTGGCAATTCGGATATGTAGATTTCTTTCTCTGTAATTGACTCTGTGTAACCCTAGCCCCCTCCGGTGTCTATATAAACTGGAGGGTTTAGTCCGTAGGACAACAACAATCATAGTCATAGGCTAGCTTATAGGGTTTAGCCTCTACGATCTCGTGGTAGATCACTTCTTGCAATATTCATATCATCAAGATCAACCAAGTAGGAAGTAGGGTATTACCTCCATAGAGAGGGCCCGAACCTGGGTAAACATTGTGTCCCCCGCCTCCTGTTACCATTAGCCTTAGACGCACAATTCGGGACCCCCTACCCAAGATCCGCCGGTTTTGACACCGACACCAGGCAGGAAGAATACTATTGGTAAAATCAGTGCTTGCATGTGTTGCCTGGATGTGCCTGTTACTATCAAGCATCAATCCACTAAATATCTGAGACACTGTTTGTGGAGGAGCCCCGATTTGGAGGATCACAGACCAGCACTAGTAGCCTGGAAAACTGTTTGTAGACCAAAGTGTCAAGAGGTCTAGGTGTCATGGACATATTCACACAAAACAAGCCATTGCTCATGAAAAATCTTCACAAGTTCTTTAACAAACATGATATTCCTTGGGTGAGTCTTATTTGGGAGACATATTACAGTAATGTGAATCTGCCAGGAGAAAGCAGGGAGGGATCCTTCTGGTGGAAATCTAATCTAGCTCTCATTGACCACTACAAAGCAATTGCTAGATGTAATGTGGGAGATGGTCAAAGTGCTCTGTTTTGGGATGACTCTTGGCATGATTTTGTCATGAAACACAAATTTCACCACCTTATTACTTTTGCCAGAGATACAACCATCACTGTCAATCAAGTGATCCATACTGAGTACCTTCAAGACTTATTCCACCTGCCATTGACTACTCAAGCATATGAGGAATTTCTTGAAATGGAAAATATATGCATCACTTTGAGAAACTCAGATCACTTGGAGTTGAGAGACACATGGAGCTATATATGGGGAAATGAGTTCTACTCTTCAATCAAAGCTTACAATGTGTTAATAGGATATAAGCCAACACCACCTCATTTCAGTTGGATATGGAAGAGTTCTTGTCAACCTAAACATAAAGCTTTCTTCTGGCAATTGCTGCATGACAGAGTAAACAATAGCAATCTGCTAAGAAGAAAGAACTTTGAGCTGGAAGCCTACAACTGTGTTGTTAGGGATTTCCAATAGGAGGAGACTTTGCATCACCTTTTCTGGAGCTACCCATTTGCTGCCCAATGTTGGGGTTACATTTGCCCCAGCAGAGCTCAAAACTTGTCACTTCTGGAAGCATTTCAAGACATTAAAGACAAACTGCATCTTCCTTTCTTCATGGAGATTATAATCTTGGGGTCTTGGGCCATTTGGATATCTAGAATCAACAAAATCTTTGAATACATTAACCCTTCTTTCCAAGGCTGGAAGCAAATTTATTTGGAGGAGCTCAAGGTAATGAAATTCAGGATGAATGATAAATTTCTACCACAGTTTTCAGCTTGGTTGGAGTCCATCATGTAATTATAGGGGTAGTTTAGCTTTTTTGGTAGTTTCTCCTTCTTTTTTGTTTTTGTTTCTTTTTCTTCTTCTTTGGGCTTACCTCAAGCCCATGAGACAACACTCTGTTTATTTTATTTAATCTAATAAAAGTTGAAGTGGGGTTTTACCGTACTGTTTATAGTAAAAAAGGCCATTAGTTGAAGAACTTTTACAGTTGTGGGTTGGAAACGGTGTACGTGTGTGGGATGAGCACAAAAAGGAGGAATTTGACCTGCATGCGTTGCTGTTTGTAACCATCAATGATTTTCCTGCTCTCAGTAACCTTTCAGGACAGACAAACAAGGGATACCACGCATGCACGCATTGTTTAGATGACACCGAAAGTATATACATGGACAAATGCAGGAAGAATGTGTACCTGGGGCATCGTCAATTTCTTCCGACCAACCATCAATGTTGAAAGAAAGGCAAGCATTTCAAAGGCGAGGCAGATCACTGGAAGAAGCCCGCCATGTGTACCGGTGAGCATGTACTTGCTATGGTCAATCATTTAAAAGTAATCTTTGGAAAGGGTGCCGACAGACTATCTGTTTCAAATGACGCTGAGGGTCGCGCACCCATGTAGAAGAAGAAATCTATAATTTGGGACCTACCCTACTGGAAAGACCTAGAGGTCCGCTCTTTAATCGACGTGATGCACATGACGAAGAACCTTTGCGTAAACCTGCTAGGCTTCTTGGGCGTGTATGGGAAGACAAAAGATACACCGGAGGCATGGGAGGAGCTGCAACGTTTGCACGAAAAAGAGAGCATGCCTCCAAAGCAGTATGAAGGTCCTGCCAGCTACACTCTTACCAAAAAAGAGAAGGAAATCTTCTTTGAATGCCTGCTCAGTATGAAGGTCCCGGCTGGCTACTCGTCGAATATAAAGGGAATAATAAATATGGCAGAGAAAAAGTTCCAGAACCTAAAGTCTCATGACTACCACGTGATTATGACGCAACTGCTTCCGGTTGCGTTGAGGGGGCTTTTACCGAAAAACGTTCGATTAGCCATTGTGAAGCTGTGTTCATTCCTCAATGCAATCTCTCAGAAGGTGATCGATCCAGAAATCCTACCAAGGTTAAGGAGTGATGTGGCGCAATGTCTTGTCAATTTCGAGATGCTGTTCCCACCATCCTTCTTAAATATCATGACGCACGTCCTAGTTCATCTAGTCGACGAGATTGTCATTCTGGGCCCTGTATTTCTACACAATATGTTCCCCTTTGAGAGGTTCATGGGATTCCTAAAGAAATATGTCCATAACCGCGCTAGGCCAGAAGGAAGCATCTCCATGGGCCATCGAATAGAGGATGTCATTGGGTTTTGTGTTGACTTCATTCCCGACCTTAAGAAGATAGGTCTTCCTCAATCACGGTATGAGAGGAGACTGAGTGGAAAAGGCACACTAGGAGGGGACTCAATAATATGGTGGGACGGGCATTCTTGGGCTCAAACACACTACACAGTTCTACAGAATTCTAGCTTGGTGACCCCGTATGTCGATGAACACAAGAACATTCTGCGCTCCAAGCACCTGGACCAGTGCGATTACTGGATTACATGTGAACACATCAAGACTTTTGGTAGTTTGTTGCAAACACGTCTCAGGGGTGACAACACTGTTTTTGATGAGCTATACTTGTTGGCGAGGGAACCATCTTCGACTGTAATGACTTACAAAGGGTACGAGATAAATGGGAATACATTTTACACGATCGCCCAAGATCAAAGGAGCACCAACCAAAACAGTGGTGTCCGCTTTGATGCAGCAACCAAGAGGGGAAATGACACATATTATGGTTACATAGTGGACATATGGGAACTTGACTATGGACATGATTTTAAGGTCCCTTTGTTTAAGTGCAAATGAGTCAATCTGTCAGGAGGCGGGGTACAGGTAGACCCATAGTACAGAATGACAATAGTGGATATGTACAATCTGGGGTACACAAATGAACCATTCGTCCTAGCCAATGATGTGGCACAAGTTTTCTATGTGAAGGACATGTCTACCAAACCGAGAAAAAGAAAAGATAAGGAAGCAGATACATCATACGATGAGCGAAAGTGCCACATAGTTCTTTCAGTAAAAAGAGACATCGTGGGACTGGAGGGCAAGACAGACATGTCTGAAGATTGTGAAAAGTTTCATGAAATTCCTCCCTTCAAAGTCAAGGCTGACCCAAGCACCCTGTTAAACGATGAAGATTATCCATGGTTATGGCGCAATAAGCAAAGGACACAAGAGAAGAAAAAGTGAAGACTTTCTATCCACAACTATTATGATGATGCCTTTGATATAGAATATAACTGCAGTTACATGTGAACAAATGAAATCCCTTTGTAACAGATGAGTTTTTGTCCGAAACCTTGATACTTCCAAAGAGATTATCTATTTTGTACACGAAGTGCATCCAATTTTTGCCGTAACCCTGTCAACTTTTTAGCACATGCCATGTGGGTGAAAAGATGATACCATGCCAACTTTCAACCTTTTAAGAGTTTATTTGTAGTGCTTTTCAATTTAAGGGTCATTTAGCTAAAAGAATTAACTAATAGCAAAAAGAATGAACTAATTGCAAAAGGAATGAAATAAAAATAATCAATTACAATATTATGTTATGATCAACTAAAACAAAACTATAATATCCTTCAATAGAAAAAAGAATCAACTAAAAAGCTTTTATAAAACTCCAATAGCAAAAGGAATCAACTCAAAAAACTTTTATAAACCTCTAGTATTATTGAAACTAAAATAATATATAATTTGTGCAACCAAAATTATCAAAGTATTTTCTGTTCAAAACATTAAAAGCAAAAAGAATTTTCATAAAGAATTTTGTTTGTTAGAAACTTTAATAGCAAAAAGAATTACCATAAAGAATTTTTTTGTTAGAAAGTAAAATGACAAAATCTGTTTTTGAATATAATGATAAAACAAAATAATATTAAATAGCAGGAAAAAGAATCACTCAAAAATCTATTTTTATAGTAAAGTTATTCAAAAACTAGTGATTCACACAAATTTCAAAAAAAATTCAAATTTAAACTATTCAAATTGGAAAACAAATGGCACTAACAGAAAGTTTATAATTTTTATTACCTAGAAGCAAAAGGAATTAAAAAATAAAGAAAAAAACAAAAGAAAATAAATAATGCAAAAAACAAAACAAAAATAATGGAAAAATTAAAAAAATGCCGCCTACTGGGCCACACGGCCTGCATACGACAAGAAACCTATCTGTACATGGGCCAGGATGCAGGCCCGCAGGCCCAATAGGCCAAACATGGGAGTGACAAGCGTAGGCAAGTACTGCCTGCAAATTAGAGAGGAGCTCAATACGTCAGCCGCAATAAAACTTATAAACAGGTGTTGAGCTCTCTCAGCTAGCGAGCACTACAAAAAAAGACACATCCGTGACATTTTGGGCCAAACGAATTTTTTTTCTGTGATACTTATGAAACTTCTCTGACGATAATTGTGACAAAACCCAGTATCATCATAGATGTGGTGGGATCCTACTTCTATGAAAAAAAATTATGACAGAAAATGGGCTTTTCGTCCTGGGCGGGCCAGAGACGCAGCTGCATGACATTCTTTGGGCCGTCCATGACGGAAAAAACCGTGGTAGAAGCGAGGGCGAGGAAAATATCGGGGAGTTCTCGGTTATGGTGGGTGGTCGGGGGCCGAGTGATGCGCATTTCTCTCATACCATACGCGCATGGGTGCGAGGCGTTGGGCTCTAACAGAACCCGAGCGAGGAGTCGCCTAACTGAACCCGAGCCATTGCACTGTAGGCTACGCGTTACTGAACCCGAGCGATCGAGCGATTCCTTCGCTACTGCTGCTAACTGAAGCCGATCGATGCTGCCTCTGGATGAATAGTGAGTGTTGCTGGGGGGTTTGGATGAACAGTTCCCGGTGGGGGTGGATGAGCAGGACCCCGTGGTGTTGCCTCGGGATGAACAGGACCTCGATCGATCGAGCCGGTTGGGGCTGGATGAACAGGACCCCGTGGAGGGCTGGATGAACAGGACGACCCCGTGGAGGGCTGGATGAATAGTAGAAGGTGGAGGTGTGGATGAATAGGAGCCCGTGGAGGGGTGGTTGAACAGGAGCCCATGGAGAGGGCTGGTTGAACAGTAGTCGTTGGAGTAGCGCGCGGTGGAGGCTAGATGAACAGGAGTCCGTGGATGAACAGTCCCAGGTGGAGGCTGGAGGAGGTCGACGGTGGATGAACACTAACCCGTGGAAGCTGGAGGAGGTCGCCGGTGGAGATGAACAGTATCCCGTGGAGTTCCGTTTTGCGGTACGCCACACCCCTTCCGATGAACAGGACCCCCATTTTGACCGTAGCGCTCCAACACAAGTCTGTTTCCTCCGTTTTGCGGTACGCCACACCCCTCCCAATCAACAGGACCCCGTTTCGACCGTTGGAGGTCCAATACAAGTCCGTTTCCTCCATTTTGCCGTACGCCAGACCCCTCCCGATGAACAGGATCCCGTTTAGAACGTGGCCGGTCGAACAGAAGGCCATTTCCTCCATTCTGCGGTACGTCAGACCTTGTTTCCATCGGATGTTCCGTCCAAGCCGGTTGGATCCCACACGTTCCATTACCTCACCATGAACACGATGCATTCCGTTGCCTCCCGATGAACACGACGCATTCCGTTGCCTCCCCATGAACACGATGACGACGCAGTTTCTTCGTTCCGACCCAGCCATGTACACGAGCCCTGGCCATACGTATGCGCGAGTAGGCGTTCGAGACCCCGCCTGTAAGTACGTACGTGGCCATATTTTCTTTCTTGCACATTAGCCGCTGGATGTACGTGTACATGCTACGTGTGCACCTCTACTACGACACGTGCACGCCTCTACATCAACCAGTATGTACGTACATGTTTGCGACCAGAATGACAATGCTACATATGCTTCGACCAGGTGGGTCCCGACTGTCAGGCACTTCCTTGCGTGCGAAGATGTAGTTGGTGGGTCCCAGCAGTCAGGGGGGCGAATCATTTTTTTTGCCCGGACGCACTTCCTTGCGTGCGAAAAGATGTAGCTGGTGGGTCCCAGCAGTCAGGGGGGAACATTTTTTTCATGAAATACGGTGGCCCGTCCAGTGGGTCCCCGCTGTCAGGTGGAGGAATAATTATTTTGCGCGTAATAAGGAGGCACTTCCTTGCAGCCGCCGTGGACCCAGTTGTCAGCCTCTCCACGTATAGTACTCTTCCGATTGAAGTCGTTCCTTGACCACGTTGACCACGCCACGCCGAGAGCACCAGGGCGGTGGACGATGGCGAGGCCTAGGAAGGGGACGACGCGGAGCCGGGGAAGACGCGGCAGTGAAAGCCCGCGCGGAGAGGAGTTCGAGGGTTCACTGGTTCGGCTACGGTGTGAGGCTACCGTTGCTGCAGGGCCTGGCCAGTGGTGGGAATAGTAGGGGCGGTGAGACCTCTGTGGCAGCACAGCCGACCACGGGAGGCAGGAGCACACTACAAAAAAAAGACACATCCGTGACATTATGGGCCGAACGAGACTTTTTTCTGTCATATATATGACACTTCTATGACGATAATTGTGACAAAACCTGGTATCATCATAGATGTGGTGGTCTCCTACTTCTATGACAAAAAATGGGCTTTTCGTCCTGGGCGGGCCGGAGACGCAGCTGCATGATATTCTTTGGGCCGTCCATGACAGAAAAACCGTGGTAGAAGCAAGGGGGAGGAAAATTTTGGGGAGTTGCCGGTTACGGTGGGAGGTCGGGGGCCGAGCGGTGAGCGTTTCTCTCGTACACATGCGAGGCATTGGCTCTAACTGAACCCGAGCGATTGCACTGCAGGCTACGCGTTACTAAACCCGAGCGATCGATCGATGGCTGTTAACTGAACCCGATGGAGCGATTCCTTCGCTACTGCTGCTAACTGAAGCCGATCGATTGGATGAACAGTGAGCGTTG